>NC_069500.1:1187542090-1187587090 GCF_027579735.1 Bombina bombina
TGCAGAATTCTATCCTTAATGTCAAACAACCCATAATCAGAATCCACTTAACACTCAATGTCCCTGTGTTAGATTAACAAGTTATAAAATGAGCATTTGGCATGAACAGCTGGATAAAGGCACTGAAAGGAAACAGATTCTAAACAGTTGCTTTTGGTGCACTGCATACAAATAAGAACAAAAGATGTTATATACACAAGAGATTTCATATACTGTATACTGTTTTTTGGAATTCTGTCTATAGTCAAAATTTAGAAGACAAAATACTGTATGGTGAGTCAGCATTAAAGGGCCATAATACCCAAATGTTTAAACACTTGAAAGTGATGCAGCATAGCTGTAAAAAGCTGACTAGAAAATATCTCCTGAACATCTCTATGTAAAAAAGAAAGATATTTTACCTCAAAAGTTCCTCAGTAGCCACCTCCCATTGTAATGGATTTCTAATCAGCATTTTAGTGTCTGTCCTGGGACATCTTAGGGGATGAGACTCGTGAACTCTCATATTATTTAACTAATTAGATAAAGGAAGCTTACTATGAAATCTCATGAGAGTTAAGTCAAATCTCATGAGATCACAGTAAAAGTTCATGACCTCAGCACTGCTGATGCTGATTGGCTGCTGTTCATTTCTTCATTTTTTTTATTTTTTTTTACCTGCAGCTGGGAGCAGGTGAAGTATAACTTTTTACACAGAATTTACTCTGCTGAGCTGAGGAGATTGTGAGGTAAAATATCTTCCTTTTTTACATAGAGATGCTCAGGTGATATTTTCCTGTCAGCTTTTTACAGTTATACTGCATCAGTTTCAAGTGATTTAGCATATGAGTATTATGTCCCTTTAAATACATAATGCAGATGTACAATATGCAATGGAGAAAATAGATTAGAAAACAGAAAGTGCCATAAATAACACTGATATTATGTCAACGTTTCTACCATCTAAAATGGATGCACTTAATGAGATGCATATAATTTAAATCTGAAGGAGGAATCAGTGGCCATGTGCTTCTTTGTCAAAACATTTCTGCAAATCCATAGTTTCATGCTATCATTGCTTGCTATGGATTATTGCTAGGGAGCACAGTCACAAGCACATAGGGCTACACACATTTCTTTTTGTGCATATGGAAGTACAAAAACAAAAACTGCTCACCATCTGTCGGTTTGCACAACTATGATTATTAAAAGTCATTATAATTGCTCAAGTGCGCTTTATTTTATAGAAATAGAATTTAGAAACTCTTTTGGGAATTCAAATTTTGTGCTGCTCAGTGGTTCTCAGCTTATTTTTTTTTTCCAACGTAGGAGCCACATTACATTTTGTTTTCACTGATGTGTTCAATTTATTTTTTTAAAAAGAATACAAATATCTGTCTCAGTACAAACTTCAAATAATCAATTATCTATCAGGAGAAGTGTAAAAAACAATCCACAGAGACTGAAGAAGAAAAAAAAGAGCAAGCACTCAGTGTTGGGAGAGGTGAAGGATGGGTGTGGTACAGGGAGGTTAGGGGCCACAAAGACAGATACTAGATAACCTTATTGTAGCATCAGGGTCTTACTGTCGGTTACTGAACTGCAGTTTTAAAAAATATCTTTTTATATGCTCACTTTCTGAGAGTATATGCTTATATGCATTTCATTTTATGATTGGCTGATCACTGTCACATGATACAGGGGAAATGAAAATTAAACTAATTTTTAAATTTGTCAGGAAAACTACTGCTCATTTGAAATTTAGGCTAGGTGCTATTGCATTGTATTTTTATTATGCATTTGTTAATTATGACATAAATATATTGTATTTAATGGCCCTTTATAAAATAAAGATGAAGTTGTGAGTACAGTAGTTATACTGCTCAACCAATTCATGACCTCTTCATTGCTATTTATGAGCTGTGAATTTTAGCTGATATTTGTATTGCTGTGTTTCCAAAACTTACATTTCAAAGGTTAGTGAACATAACATTTAATATAGCAAATGTGCGTTAAAAACAGAAGAAGCTTTTAGCAGCTGAGTGTTTCCACTTCAAAGCAAATTAAAATCTATCCCCTCTGGAAACGCTAGAGTAAAATGTTAACAGTGGGCTCATATTGGAAGTAATCCTGAATATATGTTGCAGCTGATCTTAGACATGTAGTGGATCAACAAACCGTAACGCGATAAATTCCTAGCGACTGCGCTGTGTACTCAAGGCACCACTCAGCAGCACACAAGCAGCTCTATGTCTCCCCACTTGTTTACAAATGCGCATATTTCAAACGCAGAGCTTCTTGTCTGAAGCAGAAGTTACAGCCAGAGTCACTCATTTCATGTAAACCACACATTATTATTTAGAAATGGCCTTTATGTCTTAGAAAACAAAAAAAATTTTTAAGA
The DNA here is from genome assembly GCF_027579735.1 of Bombina bombina. Classification (NCBI taxonomy): domain Eukaryota; kingdom Metazoa; phylum Chordata; class Amphibia; order Anura; family Bombinatoridae; genus Bombina; species Bombina bombina. Next base: position 1,187,544,474 of record NC_069500.1, read on the forward strand.
TGCCGCAATGATTAAAAGGACTTAAACACACACGGATTCGTGTTTGTTGAATTTCTGTTACAGCCACAATATTAAGTAAAAGTGTCATTAAAGGGATATGAAACAACATTTTATGATTCAGATAGAGCATGCCATTTTAAACAACTTTCTAATTTACTTCTATTAACATTTTTTCTTTGTTCCCTCGGTATCTTTTGTTGAAAAGCAGCAATGTATGCTTAGGAGCCGGCCCATTTCTGGCAGCAGTTTTGCAAGAGCACTAGAGGGCAGCACTATTTCCTGACATGTAGTGCACCAGATGCCTACCTAGGTATTTCTTCAACACAGAATGTCATGGGAGCAAAGAAATTTTGATAATAGAAGTAAATTGGAAACTTCTTTAAAATGGTTTGCTCTGTCTGACTCACAAAATAAAATGTCTGTTTCATATCCCTTTAACTGAAACGTCTTTTATGCAACAGGAACCATAGATCAACTTGTTTATCAAATAAGAATATAATTGATAAGAGGAGGCCTCGTGAAATATGCAGACCTATAGGGATAGAAAAGTCACAATTAAAGTTGCATAATTCAGATAGAGCATTTCATTTTAAGACACTTTTAAATTCACTTCTATTTTCAAATGTGCTTCATTCTCTTGGTATCCCTTGTTGAAAAAGAATATGCACATATCTTACACTAGTGGGAGCTACCTGCTGATTGGTGCCCCCATACATTTGTCTCTTGTGATTGGCTAATTAGATGTGTTCATCTAGCTGCCAGTAGTGCAATGCTGTCCGTCCCTTCAGCGAAGGATAACAAGAGAATAAAGCAAATCTGATAATAGAAAAAAATTGGAAAGTTGTTTAAAATTGTATGTTATCGAAATCATGAAAGAAAATGTTGGCGTTTCCTGTCCCTTTAATACAATGAAGACCTTTTTTTTAACAGGAAAACCAGAGGAGGAAAAAAAATCTTGCTGAAACTGAAATATATGGGCAACCAAATGCTAATTTATTACATTTAGCATTAATATTTTATATAGAATGAGTAACTGCCATTCCAATTAAACTGTTTATGCAATTTTATAAAATATTAATATGTTTAACCCCTTAATGACTAATGACGGAATTATTTTGTGATGGAACCATTGAGCAAACTGAAGAAGTGTCCTTAAGGAGTTAAGCCTAAAGTCAGAGTACAGAACATTTCCCAGGGTTGTTGCCAAAGCTACCTTTAAAGGGACAGTCTACACCAACATTTTTATTGTTTTAAAAGATAGATAATCCCTTTATTACCCATTTCCCAGTTTTGCATAACCAACACAGTTATAATAATATACTTTTAACCTCTGTGATTATCTTGTATCTAAGCCTCTACAAACTGCCCCTTTTTTCAGTTCTTTTGACAGACTTGCAGTCTAGCCAATCAGTGCCTGCTCCCAGATAACTTCACATGCATGAGCACAGTGTTATCTATATGAAATATGTGAACTAACACCCTCTAGTGGTGAAAAACTGTTAAAATGCAATCTGAAAGAGGTGGGCTTCAAGGTCTAAGAAATTAGCATATGAACCTCCTAGGTTAAGCTTTCAACTAAGAATACCAAGAGAACAAAGCAAAATTGGTGATAAAAATAAATTGGAAAATTGTTTAAAATGACATGCTCTATCTGAATCATGAAAGTTTATTTTGGCCTAGACTGTCCCTTTAAGGGACATGGAACCCATTTTTTCTTTTGTAATTCATACAGAGCATGGGATTTTAATCAACTTTCCAATTTACTTTTATCATCAGATTTGCTTCAATTTCTTGTTATCCTTTGTTAAAGGAGCAGCAATGAGTTACTGGGAGCTAGCTGAACACATAAGGTAAACCAAGGACAAGAGGCAGCTACCAATCATCATCAAGCTCCCAGCTGTGAATTGTTGCTCTTGAGCATACTTAGGTATGCATTTCAACAAAGAATACCATAACAACAAAGCAAATTGAAGCAAATTGTAAAGTTGTTTAAAATTGCATGTTCTATGTGAATCATGAAAGTTTAATTTTGACTTTACTCTCCCTTCTAGCATAAACATTTTCAAGCAGCTATCGATGTGTCTATATGGAATAAAATGGTTAATTATTTAATACTTTATTTTAATTTGTATAATTATTTTTTTCCTTTTGTCATTCTAACTTTTCATGCAGCAGAAAGCCATAATGGACATAGAAAGAGACTAAATACAATGTAATTACTGCATCAGATCTGCTAGTATAGAATGAACTAATTATTGTTTTCTTTTATTGCATAATTACACAGTCCATGCTTCATCCTATAAGGCTTTCTTAAAAGGGACATGAAACCCAACATTTTTCTTTTATTATTTGGGTAGAACATACAATTTTAAACAACTTCCCAATTTATTTCTATGATCAAATTTGTTTAATTCTCTTGGTATCATTTGTTAAAGGAACAACAATGCACTGCTTGTTTCTAACACATGGGTGAGCCAATGACAATCTATATATATATATATATATATATATATATATATACAGCCACCAATCAGCAGCTAGAACCTAAGTTATTTGCTGCTCCTGAGCTTACCTAGATAAATCTTTCAGCAAAGGATAACAATAGAATGAAGCAAATTAAATAATAGAAGTAAATGGGAAAGTTGTATAAAATTGTATGCTCTGTCTAAATTATAAATGTCTAATTATGACTTTACTGTTCCTTTAAGGCTTATCAATTACATCTAACCACCTGTTTTAAATGTTGCAGATAGCGATTATTGATTGGTATAATTTATCAGGCATTTATAAACACAAATTGGTTTCCTGGTCTAGCTGGTGCAGGTTAAAAATACATCTGACACATTGCAAGATTAAGATTACTTTTTACATTTTATAAAAAAACACACCTTTAAAAATCAGCCTTAGATCACGCCATAGGCAACTACTTATTTCCTGAAGTGGAAAAATGAATATTTATGTAGACATTTAAGATGACAAGGACACTGCCATATCATAAGCAATTTTTAAGAAAAGCTAATAGATTATTCTGTACCCATAGCACAGGAGTGGAATGATTGGGTCCTGCATGCATTATCATTTATCTTCTTGATACCTCTTGCTAGAATCTATTACACATGTCACAAAGAAAGCACTTAGAAATATTCTTTCAGCTAGTGGGAGAACCTTAGCATAAATGCTGAAAAACCATCATATGAATAAAAGAGAGGGTTTGCTTTTACAAAATGTGTCTTTCATGAGGTGAAATGACAAACAGTATAATTCCCTACATAGTTCTATCTATTATTATTCAATTTCATGTGGCTTCTAATGATTTATAAAAAGGCAAAACAAGTACTTATAAATACGTCTCTGGGGTTACAGCATATTAACTACAATATGGTACATCTGGTTCAGTAAACATTCACCTGAAAAAAATAATAAATAAATAAAGTTCAGTGAAGTTCCTGTTCCCATTTGTTCATGTTCTACATACAGCGAAGCCGTAGGGAGAGACATTGTGGTATAAAGCAGTGGACATAATAGCAGCAAGGGCAAGTCGGGCACCTGATAGAAAAAAGAATTAGCCTTCATGTGTTGTCAACTCTGAATGTGATTAAACGGATCTAAGTATAAATCTCATTTTCCATCATGTTCAGTCATAAAAGGACATGACATATAATTCTGTACTTCTGGGTCCACGTTTAAAATGAAAAATACCACGGGAAAACCCCCCCTTAATATTGATGCATGAAATACGCCACACTCACATACCAAGGGTCAACAACAGGAATAGCATAACAGGGAACCAGAAAATGAGGTTATAGGGAAAATAACAAGAGAAGTAGGTAGCAGAGGCTGGCTCTTGCTTGAGAGAAGAAAAAATACTACAATAAATTAGAAGGAAAAAAAAAGACAAGGTTCTTATACTGGAAATGGCTTGCTATACTCAGAATGAGTTAATTATTCACATATTCAGTCATAAAGGTGATGGTTTAGTGTCAGAAAAAAATATTTTTTTCAGCATTTTTAGAAAGGTAGAGATTATCCCCTGGGGAATAAAAAGGACAAGTAGAGTCCAGAGCATTCAAATACAAATGCTTCCAGACATAACCTATAAAGATAATTCAACTAGTGATGATAAGTGTAGCTCAGAAAGGAAAGTAAAAGGGATACATCTACATGAATAATAAGGGGAAAAGAAAAAGGAAGAGAAACATCCCCATATGATCAGTCTCCCAAGGTTTATAAAAAAAAAAATCCATAATTTAAACAATCTTGTACCTGAAAGGAACAAAGGGTAATTGGAATTAAAGGTGAAAAAATCCTATTGGCTGATGCAATCAGCCAATAGGATTGAGCTTGCATTCTATTGGCTGATTGGAACAGTCAATAGAATGTGAGCTCAATCCTATTGGCTGATTGGATCAGCCAATAGGATTGAAGCTCAATCCTATTGGCTGATGCATCTATCAATATGATTTTTTCACCTTTAATTCCGATTGGCTGATGGAATTCTATCAGCCAATCGGAATTCAAGGGACGTCATCTTGGATGACGTCATTTAAAGGAACCTTCATTCATTGTTAGCCGTGGAAAGAAGAGGATGCTCCGCGCCGGATGTCTTGAAGATGGAGCCTCTCCGTGTCGGATGGATGAAGATAGAAGATGCCGTCTGGATGAAGACTTCTGCCCGTCTGGAGGACCACTTCTGCCGGATTGGATGAAGACTTCTCCCGCCTTCGTTGAGGACTTCTTGCCGCTTGGATGAAGACTTCTCCCGGCTTCGTTGAGGATGGATGTCTGGTCTTCAAAACTGTAAGTGGATCTTCGGTTAGTGTTAGTTTTTTTTAAGGGTTCATTGGGTGGGTTTTATTTTTAGCTTAGGGTTTGGGCACTGAAAAAGAGCTAAATGCCCTTCTCAGGGCAATGGGGAGCTTAGGTTTTTTTTAGTTAGGATTTTATTTGGGGGATTGGTTGTGTGGGTGGTGGGTTTTACTGTTGGGGTGAGTTTGTATTTTTTTTTACAGGTAAAAGAGCTGATTTCTTTGGGGCAATGCCCCGCAAAAGGCCCTTTTAAGGGCTATTGGTAGTTTAGTTTAGGCTAGGGTTTTTTTTATTTGGGGGGGGGCTTTTTTATTTTGATGGGGCTATTAGATTAGGTGTAATTCGTTTAAATATCTGATAATGTCTTTATTTATTTTGTGTAATTTAGTGTTTGTTTGTTTTTTGTAATTTAGGTAATTTTATTTTATTTAGGTAATTTATTTAATTGTAGTGTAAGGTTAGGTGTTAGTGTAACTCAGGTTAGGTTTTATTTTACAGTTAAATTTTAATTTATTTTAGCTAGGTAGTTAGTAAATAGTTAATAACTATTTAGTAACTATTCTACCTAGTTAAAATAAATACAAACTTGCCTGTAAAATAAAAATAAACCCTAAGCTAGATACAATGTAACTATTAGTTATATTGTAGATATCTTAGGGTTTATTTTATAGGTAAGTATTTAGTTTTAAATAGGAATTATTTAGGTAATGATAGTAATTTGTATTTAGATTTATTTTAATTATATTTAAGTTAGTGGGTGTTAGGGTTAGACTTAGGTTTAGGGGTAAATAACTTTAGTATAATGGCGGCGATGTTGGGGAGGCAGATTTGGGGTTAATAACTAATGTAGTTGCGGCGATGTTAGGGACAGCAGATTAGGGGTTAATAATATTTAACTAGTGTTTGCGATGCGGGAGTGCGGCGGTTTAGGGGTTAATATGTTTATTCTAGTGGTGGCGATGTTGGGAGCGGAATATTAGGGGTTAATCATTTATTATAGTGTTTGCGATGCGGGAAGGCCTTGGTTTAGGGGTTAATAGGAAGTTTATGGGTGTTAGTGTACTTTTTAGCATTTTAGTTATGAGTTTTATGCTACAGCTTTGTAGCGTAAAACTCATAACTACTGACTCTATGGTTGTAGGGACGCCCCCCAGATGCGATCCAATAATTGAAATCTCGCAATCGTGTGCACGATCGTGTGGTTTCAATTTGTCTTCATCGGAACAGTTGTTCCGATGTAGACACTTTAACCCAGTCACAAAAGGGTTAAACCCCAGTTTCTGCATGTTTCTGGATATAACCACAATGATGTTGTGTATTTACACAGATAACTAGTCCTTACCCTAAATAATCCAAAATAAGGAAAATTAAAAGATTATATTTTAGGTGTTATGGTGCCCAGTGTTTAAGTAGCAGAAATCTGACATAGCTAAATATTCACACTGACAAAGATGACGTACACCAGATAATTCTACCACATTGTGTTCATTTACTAATTACAACTAATGTAAAGTATTTATGCAAAATTTCAGTTTAATCATTTAACTTGATTTTCCTGATTTGAGCTAAATTTAATTTAGCCATACCCCTTTCACCAATCCCCACATTATTGTAATGAGGAGGCGAAAAAGCTACGTATATTGCATGCATGGTTTCATAGAAAAGCATGGGAAATATACAGGGAGTGCAGAATTATTAGGCAAGTTGTATTTTTGAGGATTAATTTTATTATTGAACAACAACCATGTTCTCAATGAACCCAAAAAACTCATTAATATCAAAGCTGAATATTTTTGGAAGTAGTTTTTAGTTTGTTTTTAGTTTTAGCTATTTTAGGGGGATATCTGTGTGTGCAGGTGACTATTACTGTGCATAATTATTAGGCAACTTAACAAAAAACAAATATATACCCATTTCAATTATTTATTTTTACCAGTGAAACTAATATAACATCTCAACATTCACAAATATACATTTCTGACATTCAAAAACAAAACAAAAACAAATCAGTGACCAATATAGCCACCTTTCTTTGCAAGGACACTCAAAAGCCTGCCATCCATGGATTCTGTCAGTGTTTTGATCTGTTCACCATCAACATTGCGTGCAGCAGCAACCACAGCCTCCCAGACACTGTTCAGAGAGGTGTACTGTTTTCCCTCCTTGTAAATCTCACATTTGATGATGGACCACAGGTTCTCAATGGAGTTCAGATCAGGTGAACAAGGAGGCCATGTCATTAGATTTTCTTCTTTTTTTTTTTTTTTTTTTTATTAATATTTTTATTGAGGTCAAAGAAAATAATTAAAATACAGATATCTCAATAGGTAAACAGCAAATCAAATATTCATGTCATATCTGATTTAAGATATTGATAAGTCCTCATTTTTCTTCCCCTTATTTTAACATAATAGGTCACTTTTGGACCTGTGCGGCTATGTAAGTCCAATTCCAGGGGATTGTGCTTAAAACAAAAACAAAAAAGAGAAAACAAACAAAGAAAATTTGCATCTAAAATATGAAAAATCAACGCTATACAACCATTCAAGGTAATAAGATGCACAGTTTTAAAGTTACAAAGATTAAACCAAAAAGACCAAAACTGGACCAGCCACAATAATACAAAAATCAACATTGCCCTAGGTATGTGAGAGGAAAATATATAAGTTATAAAATGACATGACCATGTAAAACACTGCCATGGAGTTAGTGTTTTTATAAAGAAAACATTTAACAAATAAATATGGCCAGGACTGGGCCAACTATTATAATGCTAGGTTTGAGATTTCTCTATGAAAAAATTTTTGTGGTATTACAGCCATAGAGTGGGGAGTATAAAACAAATGGGATAAATGTAATACAGCATAAACATATATAAGCAAACCTCTCTCATGATATAAAACAGAAATTGTCAGCTTGAGTAAAGTAATGTTACCCTCCAGGGAATTAGAAAGTAAATATAAAATATGTAAAAGAGATTGTGTGGTTATTTTCTCTTCCTAATCAAGTGTATGCTATCACTGTGTGTTCCGTGCAGAATAATCTAGTGCCCTAGCCCCCACACGGCCCCGGCCGCTGGCCGCAAAGTGGGGACCAAAGCACAGGACAATGATATATAAGATCTGTAATGGTGGTTATATATGTAGGAACATGTATATATCCCATAGTTGTCTCTTTTAAGTATTTACACTAAAGGCACATAACAGAGATGATCACTGAATAAAGTGTAGAGTGAAACAAGTCAGCTACGCATTAGGTGATGTTATAGAGGGTTTGTGTGTGACTGCATTCTAAAACTCACATTGTTTAGGAAAACAAAAACTTAACTTTACTTTAAACGGTATCGCCAATCAGGAAACACATAAACTTAACTAAACAGACCAGAAATAAGAATTGTCTCTTCCAGTTTTAACCCGGGTCAGATCTCTTTCTACATGCAAATACTATATCATGAGCACAGCTAACGTCCATGTCAGGGATCCCGGTAAGGGCTTGATGAAAAATGCCAAGTCTATGTGAGTAATGTAAAGTTCGAGTTAATTTGCCGGTTGTATTAAATCCCATTAGCGATGCGGTGGAGAGAAGAGGTGAGGATCCAAAGACCTCTCTTACTTGTCGGGGACCCAATGTGGAATGAACAGTCCATGGTGTCTTCTGGATGCGGTTTTTACCGCGTTTGATCAGATTTATTAGTGATCGGTCAGCTGTGGTGAGTCTGAGAATTGGCGCGCCCGGGAGATTAGACGCCATTTTCTTGCCCCTTTTCCATAGCGACAGTTTGGTTGTTGTTGTTTTTTTTGTGGTATTGATTTTCTTATAAGGCTGACTGTTAGATTTTAGTTGAAGTTTCCGGTGGGCCCTTGTTGCCGGAGTGTAAGTAAAATCATCTAGTGATTCCTGTGGTCTGTCTTCTTGTATTAGCGCCTTAGTGATAGGGGTCTTTTTTAGTGGTGAGCCATATTCCTGAACAGGATCCATTATGCAATCGACTGGCAGGGGAAGTCCCGTAGCGTCCTCTGCTAAATCTCTTATAATATAGTCTGGTAGCGATTTGTCCATTAGAGACTGCAGCAGCTCCTCCATTCTACTGAAGATGGTGTCAAGGTGCTGTAATAGCTTCTCACCAGGCATGATCGCTGGGTATGAATTCACTGTGTATCTCCTCGTACTGGGGTATGAAAGAAAAGGGATGCAATATTTAATGATAAACCTACGCAGTCCAGTTATGGTAGTGTAACCCGGTTTCCCGGGGGAGGTTTCACCTAATGTTGAGCCGCCGCTCTAGGCCTTCTGTGTCTAATCCGTGGCTCCAGTTTCATGCAAACAGCAAAGCAAAGCTGTATTAGAGCCTCACAAAGTGGGGCAATGCTATAACTTAGAAATCTTATGTAGATGCTGTTATAAGGATTTGATATTCGGCGGTTTATCAAAAATTCCTCCGGAGCTCTTGAGATGTGCGTCCTTACTAGAACGCTGTTAGGACACGCCCCCTAGATTTTCTTCTTTTATACCCTTTCTTGCCAGCCACGCTGTGGAGTACTTGGACGCGTGTGATGGAGCATTGTCCTGCATGAAAAACAGAATTTATGTTTACCTGATAAATTTCTTTCTCCAACGGTGTGTCCGGTCCACGGCGTCATCCTTACTTGTGGGATATTCTCTTCCCCAACAGGAAATGGCAAAGAGCCCAGCAAAGCTGGTCACATGATCCCTCCCAGGCTCCGCCTACCCCAGTCATTCGACCGACGTTAAGGAGGAATATTTGCATAGGAGAAACCATATGGTACCGTGGTGACTGTAGTTAAAGAAAATAAAATATCAGACCTGATTAAAAAAACCAGGGCGGGCCGTGGACCGGACACACCGTTGGAGAAAGAAATTTATCAGTTAAACATAAATTCTGTTTTCTCCAACATAGGTGTGTCCGGTCCACGGCGTCATCCTTACTTGTGGGAACCAATACCAAAGCTTTAGGACACGGATGAAGGGAGGGAGCAAATCAGGTCACCTAAATGGAAGGCACCACGGCTTGCAAAACCTTTCTCCCAAAAATAGCCTCAGAAGAAGCAAAAGTATCAAACTTGTAAAATTTGGTAAAAGTGTGCAGTGAAGACCAAGTCGCTGCCCTACATATCTGATCAACAGAAGCCTCGTTCTTGAAGGCCCATGTGGAAGCCACAGCCCTAGTGGAATGAGCTGTGATTCTTTCGGGAGGCTGCCGTCCGGCAGTCTCGTAAGCCAATCTGATGATGCTTTTAATCCAAAAAGAGAGAGAGGTAGAAGTTGCTTTTTGACCTCTCCTTTTACCTGAATAAACAACAAACAAGGAAGATGTTTGTCTAAAATCCTTTGTAGCATCTAAATAGAATTTTAGAGCGCGAACAACATCCAAATTGTGCAACAAACGTTCCTTCTTTGAAACTGGTTTTGGACACAGAGAAGGTACGATAATCTCCTGGTTAATGTTTTTGTTAGAAACAACTTTTGGAAGAAAACCAGGTTTAGTACGTAAAACCACCTTATCTGCATGGAACACCAGATAAGGAGGAGAACACTGCAGAGCAGATAATTCTGAGACTCTTCTAGCAGAAGAAATCGCAACTAAAAACAAAACTTTCCAAGATAATAACTTAATATCAACAGAATGTAAGGGTTCAAACGGAACCCCCTGAAGAACTGAAAGAACTAAATTGAGACTCCAAGGAGGAGTCAAAGGTTTGTAAACAGGCTTGATTCTAACCAGAGCCTGAACAAAGGCTTGAACATCTGGCACAGCTGCCAGCTTTTTGTGAAGTAATACCGACAAGGCAGAAATCTGTCCCTTCAGGGAACTTGCAGATAATCCTTTTTCCAATCCTTCTTGAAGGAAGGATAGAATCCTAGGAATCTTAACCTTGTCCCAAGGGAATCCTTTAGATTCACACCAACAGATATATTTTTTCCAAATTTTGTGGTAAATCTTTCTAGTCACAGGCTTTCTGGCCTGAACAAGAGTATTGATAACAGAATCTGAGAATCCTCGCTTCGATAAAATCAAGCGTTCAATCTCCAAGCAGTCAGCTGGAGTGAAACCAGATTCGGATGTTCGAACGGACCCTGAACAAGAAGGTCTCGTCTCAAAGGTAGCTTCCAAGGTGGAGCCGATGACATATTCACCAGATCTGCATACCAAGTCCTGCGTGGCCACGCAGGAGCTATCAAGATCACCGACGCCCTCTCCTGCTTGATCCTGGCTATCAGCCTGGGGATGAGAGGAAATGGCGGGAACACATAAGCTAGTTTGAAGGTCCAAGGTGCTACTAGTGCATCCACTAGAGCCGCCTTGGGATCCCTGGATCTGGCCCCGTAGCAAGGAACTTTGAAGTTCTGACGAGAGGCCATCAGATCCATGTCTGGAATGCCCCACAGGTGAGTGACTTGGGCAAAGATTTCCGGATGGAGTTCCCACTCCCCCGGATGCAATGTCTGCCGACTCAGAAAATCCGCTTCCCAATTTTCCACTCCTGGGATGTGGATAGCAGACAGGTGGCAGGAGTGAGACTCCGCCCAAAGAATAATTTTGGTTACTTCTTCCATCGCTAGGGAACTCCTTGTTCCCCCCTGATGGTTGATGTACGCAACAGTCGTCATGTTGTCTGATTGAAACCGTATGAACCTGGTCCTCGCAAGCTGGGGCCAGGCCTGGAGAGCATTGAATATCGCTCTCAGTTCCAGAATATTTATCGGTAGAAGAGATTCTTCCCGAGACCAAAGACCCTGAGCTTTCAGGGATCCCCAGACCGCGCCCCAGCCTATCAGACTGGCGTCGGTCGTGACAATGACCCACTCTGGTCTGTGGAACATCATCCCTTGAGACAGATTGTCCAGGGACAGCCACCAACGGAGTGAGTCTCTGGTCCTCTGATTTACTTGTATCTTCGGAGACAAGTCTGTATAGTCCCCATTCCACTGACTGAGCATGCACAGTTGTAATGGTCTTAGATGAATGCGCGCAAAAGGAACTATGTCCATCGCCGCCACCATCAACCCGATCACTTCCATGCACTGAGCTATGGAAGGAAGAGGAACGGAATGAAGTATCCGACAAGAGTCCAGAAGCTTTGTTTTTCTGGCCTCTGTTAGAAAGATCCTCATTTCTAAGGAGTCTATAATTGTTCCCAAGAAGGGAACCCTTGTTGACGGGGATAGAGAACTCTTTTCCACGTTCACTTTCCAGCCGTGAGATCTGAGAAAGGCCAGGACAATGTCCGTGTGAGCCTTTGCTTGAGGAAGGGACGACGCTTGAATCAGAATGTCGTCCAGGTAAGGTACTACTGCAATGCCCCTTGGTCTTAGGACCGCTAGAAGGGACCCTAGTACCTTTGTGAAAATCCTTGGAGCAGTGGCTAATCCGAAAGGAAGCGCCACGAACTGGTAATGTTTGTCCAGGAATGCAAACCTTAGGAACCGATGATGTTCCTTGTGGATAGGAATATGTAGATACGCATCCTTTAAATCCACTAAAAAACTCTAAGCCATCTCCGTGGAGATGTTGCCTGTACAACGGCAAAGAGAATGACTGGGGTAGGCGGAGCCTGGGAGGGATCATGTGACCAGCTTTGCTGGGCTCTTTGCCATTTCCTGTTGGGGAAGAGAATATCCCACAAGTAAGGATGACGCCGTGGACCGGACACACCTATGTTGGAGAAATCATGTTTTTCTTGAAGGATGCAGACTTCTTCCTGTACCACTGCTTGAAGAAGGCGTCTTCCAGAAACTGGCAGTAGGACTGGGAGTTGAGCTTGACTCCATCCTCAACCCGAAAAGGCCCCACAAGCTCATCTTTGATGATACCAGCCCAAACCAGTACTCCACCTCCACCTTGCTGGCGTCTGAGTCGGACTGGAGCTCTCTGCCCTTTACCAATCCAGCCACGGGCCCATCCATCTGGCCCATCAAGACTCACTCTCATTTCATCAGGCCATAAAACCTTAGAAAAATCAGTCTTGAGATATTTCTTGGCCCAGTCTTGACGTTTCAGCTTGTGTGTCTTGTTCAGTGGTGGTCATCTTTCAGCCTTTCTTACCTTGGCCATGTCTCTGAGTATTGCACACCTTGTGCTTTTGGGCACTCCAGTGATGTTGCAGCTCTGAAATATGGCCTGAACTGGTGGCAAGTGGCATCTTGGCAGCTGCACGCTTGACTTTTCTCAGTTCATGGGCAGTTATTTTGCGCCTTGGTTTTTCCACACGCTTCTTGCGACCCTGTTGACTATTTTGAATGAAACGCTTGATTGTTCGATGATCACGCTTCAGAAGCTTTGCAATTTTAAGAGTGCTGCATCCCTCTGCAAGATATCTCACTATTTTTGACTTTTCTGAGCCTGTCAAGTCCTTCTTTTGACCCATTTTGCCAAAGGAAAGGAAGTTGCCTAATAATTATGCACACCTGATATAGGGTGTTGATGTCATTAGACCACACCCCTTCTCATTACAGAGATGCACATCACCTAATATGCTTAATTGGTAGTAGGCTTTCGAGCCTATACAGCTTGGAGTAAGACAACATGCATAAAGAGGATGATGTGGTCAAAATACTAATTTGCCTAATAATTCTGCACTCCCTGTACAAAAATGTGGGTTTAATAAAAGAAAAAGAGGAGGGAACCCCCACCTTATTGTAGCCAAACATAATCAGACACCAAGCATAAATCTAAAGCTCTCACCTCTGGTGAGATGATCTAACAAGTTTCATCAGTACTCCAAGAGCCGTCAAATAATTTTACAACAGTAAATTTAGCTTGAGAGTTGTTTATCTCACTATGCAGGGTTCCCAGTGTGAAGGAGAGACACATACAATACAATATAAGGTCTTAAAATAAATCTAAAAGATATAGTGTGATTTCTCTCCATTCTTGCAAGTTTTTGATTATCAACCTTTAGTCACAACTACTAGTGTGTATGTTTTATGTCTGGAGACATTTGATTTTCCCAGATCATTGTCTAAATAATTCAAATACATTTTTACAATAAACTAAGTTACGTTGACCAATTTAAAGTTGTTTTTTTCCAGTAGATTTGCTCTTGCAATTTAAAGTGGATATACAAGTTGTCAGTTGAAGTGTTAACAAATGTAATATTAAAATGTTTATCGTTATAATGGTCACAGAGTTTCTTTTTTTGTGCCACGTAACCAATTATGCACAATTCTGCTACTAAATAGGATTAAAACATGAGGTCAATAAGAGACATTAAACAGTTGTGTAAACCTTAATATATATCATTCAACCACTTTGTTCTGAACAAATGATACACAGCCTATTTATAATAAGCAGGCAGCTAAAGTTATAATATTGAAGTCATGCTGACCATTCCCATCTTGCTATACTCAGCTGGAACATTCAGTTCTGCATTCATCTGACTGTATCTATTTTATGTACCAAACTTTTAATCAAACTAACAGATAGTGCAAGAGCTCAATTAGCGCGTAGTCGAACAACCTTTATAATTATACTCTAGTGCAAAAATGAAACATTTACAAATTGCCACTCTCGCTGTTATTATGTTCATGTAATACACTAACCTCAACCCAAGTGTTACAGGCTAATGATGGATTTAATACTGTACAATTATTTTATTAGAAATGTTATTTCCAACACTCAGCTAAAACCACAAGTAAAAACAGACAACTAATAACTCCAAGAACAATGAAGCCGATTCAGTAATTAATCTGAATTTAAAGGGACACTAAAGTCAACATTAAAGTTTTATAATTCAGATAGAACATATTCCAATATACTTCCATTATCAAAACGTATACATTCTTTTTATGTGCACACTTTCTGAGGCTCCAGCTTCTAAGGAGAATGTGCAAAAGTGCACAGAATATACATAAATGCATTTTTTGATTGGCTGGTCAAAGGATACGGGGGGGGGGGGGGGGGAGGGGTGTATTAATTTTGAAATTTACCAGGGAGCATTTTACTGCTCATTTCAAATTCAGTAAGTGCTGTTGTATTGTCTTTTTTATTTTGTATTTGTCAATTATTCAATTCTTCTGTATTTAGCCTTTAAGGGACACATATGTCTACTAAAATAGAAATGTCTCACTCACCTTTACAAAACTCTAGCAATACTCATTTTGAAAGTGCCAAGGAGCAGGTGCCTCCTCTGTTTTATTTTGCCATCCAAATATGGCACTTGTGAATTACTCCTGTAAGGGACCTTTCAAATGGAGTAACACTGGAGTTTTGTCAAGGTATCAAAATTATATGACATCACTATATCAACAAAAGCAAAAAAAGAGTGATACTCTACATATCCGTTAAGAACATAGGTAAGTCCACAGGCTACAGCAGCAGCTCAGCTAAAAGAACAGCAGGTAAATAAGATTACACTTATTTATATATACGCTGTAATCATAGCTTTTTTTAACTGTATAATCACTATATCAACGCCACACATTTATATCCAGCATTCAGTGTAATGAAATATGTCATCACATACTTAGAAGCATACAAGGTGTTAAGTAGACTGAATGGCCCCTATTGATCAAAGGTCTTGCGGACCTAATCCGTGCGGATCAGGTCAGTAAGACCTCGCTAAATGCGGAGAGCAATACACTCTCCACATTTAAAGGGACAGTCTACACCAGAATTTTTATTGTTTTAAAAGATAGATAATCCATTTATTACCCATTTCCCAGTTTTGCATAACCAACACAGTTATAATAATATACTTTTAACCTCTGTGATTATCTTGTATCTAAGCCTCTGCAAACTGCCCCTTTTTTCAGTTCTTTTGACAGACTTGCAGTCTAGCCAATCAGTGCCTGCTCACAGATTACTTCACGTGCACGATCACAGTGTTATCTATATGAAATATGTGAACTAACACCCTCTAGTGGTGAAAAACTGTTAAAATGCAATCTGAAAGAGGTGGGCTTCAAGGTCTAAGAAATTAGCATATGAACCTCCTAGGTTAAGCTTTCAACTAAGAATACCAAGAGAACAAAGCAAAACTGGTGATAAAAGTAAATTGGAAAATTGTTTAAAATTACATGCTCTATCTGAATCATGAAAGTTTATTTTGGCCTAGACTGTCCCTTTAACATTGCACCAGCAGCTCACAAGAGCTGCTGGTGCAATGCCGCCCCCTGCTGACTTGTGGCCAATCGGCCACCAGCAGGGAGGTGTCAATCAACCCAATCGTACTCGATCGATGTCTCAGAGCAGGCGGACAGGTTATGGAGCAGCGGTCTTTAGACCGCTGCTTCATAACTGTTGTTTCTGGCGAGTCTGAAGACTAGCCAGAAACACGGGCCCACAAGCTCCGTTCGGAGCTTGATAAATGGGCCCCAATATATCAAAGATAAAAAAAAAAAAAAAAGAATAGTTACAAATATATTCAACCTTTTTATGTATATAGGGTCTTATAGGTAAAGTAATTAGCAAGAATAGTCGTGTTACCAACCCAAGTAACAGTAAACTGTTCAGTCCTTATTATAGACCAATATCTCTTATAAACCATGATTTAAAAGGAATATGAAACCCAAAAATTCTCTTTTGTGATTCATACAGAGCAAACCATTTAAAAAAAAAAAATCCTATTTACTTCTATTATCAAATTTGCTTTGTTCCCATGATATTCTGTGTTAAAGAGATACCTAGGTAGGCATCTGGAGCACTACATGGCAGGAGATCTGGAGACTGGCTAGGCCACTCCAGGACCTTGAAATGCTTCTTACGAAGCAACTCCTTCGTTGCCCGGGCGGTGTGTTTGGGATCATTGTCATGCTGAAAGACCCAGCCACGTTTCATCTTCAATGCCCTTGCTGATGGAAGGAGGTTTACACTCAAAATCTCACGATACATGTCCCCATTCATTCTTTCATGTACATGGATCAGTCATCCTGTTCCCTTTGCAGAGAAACAGCCCCAAAGCATGATGTTGCCACCCCCATGCTTCACAGTAGGTATGGTGTTCTTTGGTTGCAACTCAGCATTCTCGCTTCTCCAAACACGACAAGTTGTGTTTCTACCAAACAGTTCTACTTTGGTTTCATCTGACCATATGACATTCTCCCAATCCACTTCTGGATCATCCAAATGCTCTCTACCATACTTCAGATGGGCCCGGACATGTACTGGCTTAAGCAGGGGGACACATCTGTCACTGCAGGATCTGAGTCCCTGGCGGCGTAGTGTGTTACTGATGGTAGCCTTTGTTACGTTGGTTCCAGCTCTCTGCAGGTCATTCACTAGGTCCCCCTGTGTGGTTCTGGGATGTTTTCTCACCGTTCTTGTGATCATTTTGACCCCACGGGGTGAGATATTGCGTGGAGCCCCAGATCGAGGGAGATTATCAGTGGTCTTGTATGTCTTCCATTTTCTAATAATTGCTCCCACAGTTGATTTCTTCACACCAAGCTGCTTGCCTATTGCAGATTCAGTCTTCCCAGCCCGGTGCCGGTCTACAATTTTGTTTCTGGTGTCCTTCGACAGCTCTTTGGTCTTCGCCATAGTGGAGTTTGGAGTGTGACTGTTTGAGGTTGTGGACAGGTGTCTTTTATACTGATAACAAGTTCAAACAGGTGTCATTAATACAGGTAATGAGTGGAGGACAGAGGAGCCTCTTAAAGAAGAAGATACAGGTCTGTGAGAGCCAGAAATCTTGCTTGTTTGTAGGTGACAAAATACTTATTTTCCACCATAATATGCAAATAAATTCTTTCCAAATCAGACAATGTGATTGTCTGGATTTGTTTCCACATTTTGTCTCTCATAGTTGAGGTATACATATGATGAAAATTACAGGCCTCTCTCATCTTCTTAAGTGGGAGAACGTGCACAATTGGTGGCTGACTAAATACTTATATATATATATATATATAGTAGCAGAAAGAAAGCATATTCTGCTATGTGGAGAACATTGAAATGTTAAATATTTACAGTAAATAGTAGTTAAACCTTTCTTAAAAATTAATATTGCATAAATATGCTTTAAAATGTTTTCACCTACTTAACAGCAAAGTGCTTCAATGCACATACATATATTATTATTCTTTATTTATAAAGCACCAACAGATTCCACAGCGCTGCCCGTGGGTACAAGAATAAAAGTACAACAGAGAAACAATACAATAAAAGATAAAATTTTACAGACAAATACAGGGGGAATTGAGGGCCCTATTCCAATATATATATATATATACACATACATTTTTAGACATGTATATGTATGTATCTCAACGTTAATGGAACACTAAACCCAAAAAAATTCTATCATGATTCAGGTAGATAATACAATTTTAAACAACATTCCAATTTACTTCTATTATTTTATTTGTTTCATTCTTTAGATATCTTTTGTTGAAGAAATAGCAATGCACATGGGTGAGCCAATCACACAGTGGCGGCTGGTGAATTTTTAGGATGGTGGTGCACAAGACCCGGCCCCTATGAGAAAGCCACGCCCCATTGAAAAGACACACCCTTTTAAAAAGCCACACCCCCTTTAAAAGCCACACCCCTTTGAGAAAGTCACGCCCCTCAAATGGCCCCACCCATTTGAACCAGCAGTGTTTTTGGTCATCGTCTTGTTGAAATATCCAGCCCCTGGGGTAACTTCAACTAAAGTTTGTGACTGATTCCTCAACATTATTCTCAAGTATCTGCTGATATTGAGTGGAATCCATGAGACCCTCAACAAGAATCCCAGTACAGGTCTTTGCAGGTGGTCTGTGGGCTGTTTTTGACCGTTCTCACCATCCTTTGCCTTTGCCTCTCCGATATTTTACTTGGCCTGCCACTTCTGGCTTAACAAGAACTGTGCCTGTGGTCTTCCATATCCTCACCATGCTCACTATGTTCCTCTTAGTGGACACTGACATCTTAAATCTTTGCAATAGCTTTTTGTAGCCTTCCTCTAAACCATGATGTTGAACAATCTTTGTTTTTAGGTCATTTGAGAGTTGTTTTGAGGCCCCCATGTTGCCACTCTTTAGAGGAGAGTCATAGAGAACAGCTTGCAATTGCCCACCTTAAAACCTTTTCTCATGATTGGATACACCTGTCTATGAAGTTTAAGGCTTAATGGGCTCACCAAATCAATTTTGTCTTCCAATTAATCAGTGCTAGGTAGTTACAGGTATTCAAATCAACAAAATAACAAGGGTGCCCAACAATGTTCCCTCTAATTTTGTTGAGAAGTGGGCGCCAAAAAATTTACCAGTGCAAATTTTGGGCAAGTGATCAAAATGTGTGCGCACTTGAAAACATAACACACATACACAAACCCACACACAGATATTCACATAACCCTCTCCCTCACATTCTCAAGCACACTCACACCCTCTCCCTCACATTCTCAAGCACACTCACACCCTCTCCCTCACATTCTCAAGCACATTCACACCCTCTCCCTCACATTCTCAAGCACACTCACACCCTCTCCCTCACATTCTCAAGCACACTCACACCCTCTCCCTCACATTCTCAAGCACACTCACACCTTCTCCCTCACATTCTCAAGCACACTCACACCTTCTCCCTCACATTCTCAAGCACACTCACACCCTCTCCCTCACATTCTCAAGCACACTCACACCCTCACAAGCTCTTAAACACACACAGCCACACACACTCACACAGAAAAACACACTAACCTCACACCCAGCAAACCAACATTTGGTTAGCAAACAATTTATCTAAACTGCAGAATCTAAAGTGTGCAAAAAAGCAAAGCAACAGTTCATGGGAGTCACTTATGCAGAAGTGACATAAGATTACCCTTAATCCTAAACCTAATGCAAACATTTTGTAAACTCTAATAGATAAGCATCTTATAAATCAAAGAAAAGAATAATAGAGTGGCGCTTGAAAAGCTAGAGGTGTACACTTGTTTTAAAATTAGTTCAGAAAATATAATATAATAAAATAAATATATTAATATAATCATTCATCCATCCAATTAATTCAAAACGCATGTTGTGGGCACAACTAAAAATGAGATGTTAATAATATTAAAAATCTGGATAGTATAAAAAGAAGATAAAGTCAATGATGTTGAAAAAAAGGATGCCTCTTGTATCCCAAAAAGATACTGAAAAAATATCCCAGCCCCAGGTGATAGTATAGAATCCTAGTCCGTAGTTACTTATTTCTCACATGTTTGTATAGGAGGAATATCCCAGTGTTTGAAAAAAATGAAGCTAGGCTAGCGGTGGTGTATTTGTAATCCACAGTGTCGCTCGTGGTCGTCTTATTATAAGCATTAGGGCCGTCAGATTGCCCGATAAAATATCCGTGTAAGGTCAGTGATAGCGGATATGTAAATAATAAGGGAGCCTTACCGGACCTCTGAAGTGGTGTTACGGGAGTTTCCATCAACATGCGCATCCCCATCTACCGCGATCATCACCCTGGGCCCTGCTCTTACAAAACTGAGCTCTGCTCTGCTGAGGCTTTTGGCGCTCCAAGATGCGCGGCCTTAATCGCGCTCATGATTAGAGGGAACATTGGTGCTGGGTAACTGCTGCAATTCAATAACAGCACAGGTCAGCTCTGTATGGCTAGAACGCCTGTTGATGCGGGGGAGGAGCTGGTGATACAGCCTATCAGAGCACAGGCTGAACTTGGCTTGAACATGTCCCTCCCCACTCGCACAGTTCAGCTTGTGCGATCAGGCATCAATATAGAATCGCTTTGAGGCTGGCCCAGATGCCTGCAGTGAACATAGACATCACTGACAGGCATGATATAGGGCTCTATCGCACGTGCGATTTTTTTAAAGAAACACACACAAAAAAATTTTTTTTTTATTTTATTTAAAAAAAAAACATCAGAATTTTATTTTTGGGGGTTAAAAATAAAATATAATTTTTCCAATAGGGGGCTATTGGAAAAATTATATTTTATTCAGCATAATTTTTTTTTTCTCAGCATCTGGCAAGGGGGCACGTGCGCAAGTGCACAAATGGAGGAGCCTCCACTGCAATCACACGAGGCATATATGTGCAGCCACCAATCAGCAGCTACTAATCCTATCTAGATATGCTTTTCAGCAACGAATATCAAGAGAATGAAGCAAATTAGATAATAGAAGTAAATTAGAAAGTTGTTTAAAATTGTATGCTCTTTCTAAATCATCAAAGAACAAATTTGGGTTTCATGTCCCTTTAAAGCCCTTTGACTGCCATCCCCCCCCCCCCTCTAAAACCTGACATTTTTATTAGATGGTGTTATTATAAGTGTAACTGTACTTTGTAATGTATTTGTGATGTGCTTTGTGCAACTTTTTTGTTTCGCGAAATAGTTAAAGGGACAGTCTAGGCCAAAATAAACTTTCATGATTCAGATAGAGCATGTAATTTTAAACAATTTTCCATTTTACTTTTATCACCAATTTTGCTTTGTTCTCTTGGTATTCTTAGTTGAAAGCTTAACCTAGGAGGTTCATATGCTAATTTCTTAGACCTTGAAGGCCACCTCTTTTCAGAATACATTTTAACAGTTTTTCACCACTAGAGGGTGTTAGTTCACGTATTTCATATAGATAACACTGTGCTCGTGCACGTGAATTTATCTGGGAGCAGGCACTGATTGGCTAAACTGCAAGTCTGTCAAAAGAACTGAAATAAAGGGGCAGTCTGCAGAGGCTTAGATACAAGATAATCACATAAGTTAAAAGTATATTAATATAACTGTGTTGGTTATGCAAAACTGGGGAATGGGTAATAAAGGGATTATCTATCTTTTAAAACAATAACAATTCTGGTGTAGACTGTCCATTTAACCGGAGCTCTGAAGTCACGGTAATCATTCTAGAGTAAATCACGATTGCACACAATTACTTTCAACTTGTAATACCAGCGGTAAGCCTGACAATCACAAACCCCTGCGATAAACCCCTTATCGCTCAGGTACAAACGTTTGCACTCCACTTGTAATCTAGCCCTTGTGATCTACTGTTTAGCACTTACAGATCTACAGGTTTTTAAACACTTACAGATCTACAGGTTTTTAGACAAAACTGTAGCGGGTTATGCCCATCTTAAAAAAATATATTCTGGTTACCCTTCTATTTAGATACTTTTAAAAGCATTTGACTTAACTGGTCAATGTGCAAATGTTACAGCGTCATTAAACAATTTCCAAATAGTTAATAGTACTTTTGTTGTCTATACTTAAATGGACAGTCTAAAAATTAAGCTTTTATGATTCAGATAGGGCATGCAATTTGAAAAAAACTGTCCAATTTACTTTTATCATTAAATTTGCTTTGGTTTTTTTTTTCAAATATCTTTTTATTGAATTTTTTAACATAAATAAAAAAGAAATAAAACATATTCAATATAGAAAACAGAAAAACAATCACCAGAAAAATAACACAAATACCTTGGTTGTTACCGTTAACATAATAACTAAAACACGATTTATCGACAAGGATCATCCCAGGTTTAAATGATATCCCTTAGGAGATCACTATTTTCCTTTATCTTCACATGCTTTTTTTATGAAATTCAAAAAGAAAATAACATAACAACCATTGCCATATATTACAATACCCTACAAACAATATTACAATATTACTAAGGTAAGAAAATCTGCGAGAAACACTTTACACTGTGTTTGGTTACATGACTGTAACTAACATAATCATCCGATCCATATCGTAATCATACTTCTAAATTTTAACATGGTTCATTCTTACATAAACACAAGAAAAAAAAAAAAAAAGAAATTCCCCCCCCTGTCTCCCAGAAACCCAGACCCGGCTCGTAAACATGATTCAAAAAGCAATATCCTCAGATCTTTAATAACTATTAGTATACTTCTCTGTATAGTGAAATCCATGACACTGGGAATTCACCTAGTAACACTAATTCTGCAAAGCTATCAGAGCTCAGAAAGGGATTCAATATGGATCTTTGAAGTTGACAAGGGTATGTTTTAATGATAGGGAGCCATCTTACTAGAAATGTTTTTTTTTTTTTTCCCCCTGTTAATTGCGTATGAAAGGATTCGAATATGATTTGGTTTTGTACTTCTCTAATAAAAGTGAAAAACTAGGGGCTGTTTTTCCCTTCCACACTTTCAATATCAAATACCTAGTCAATAAGATTATTGTATTTAATATATTTTCATGTAGGGGTTGATTATCTGAATGATTTTTAAGAAATATGATCTCTTCTAGGCCAAGAGAGATGTCCACCCTATAGGTTTTGTTGAGCCAAAAGATAACTTTTTTCCAGAATTGATTGATCTTTGGGCAGCTTCCAAACATATGCAAGATATCTGCTTTTGGGTGCATACAACGTGGGCAAAGAAATGTTTGCAATGGGAACATTCTTGTTAACCTAAATGGAGTATAATAATAATTATTCAATAGTTTTGTATGCGACTCTTTCCAATTTATTGAAATCTTACATTTACCTAAAGCCAAAAAGCTTGTCCTTATTTTTTCAGGGTTCATGTCGGGAAAATAAGGTATCCAGGTATCACATATTTTATCTAAGAAAATTTGACTTTGTTTAGCCAGCATTATATTATATATTAGTGAGATTGACGAGGTTCCCCCTGAGAATTTTTGGATATATGTTCTAATATCAGACCATGCACCATTTCTTTCCAGAACCCAGCGTTTACTATCGACAAAATGTCGTATTTGAAAATAAGCAAACAAGCTATTTCTAGGCAGATCAAATTGCGTTACAAGCGACTCGAATGAATGTGTCTGGCCAGAATCTAATAGGATTTGATAGACAAATTTCAGACCCTTCTCCTCCCAGGTTTTAAATACTGCCTGGCTAATTCCAGAATAATACATTCCGCATTACCTCTTATTGAAAGATATTCGGATATCCTATGATTTGCTCCAATTAGATAGCAAAATTTGCGCCATGCTATCACTACATTGTTAATGGAAATTAGATTACGTACATTTTCCGGAATTTCATCCGTAGGATTATGTAGAATAGCTTTCAGTGAATAAGGATAAATCATATAACTTTCAAGGTCAGTTGACGAAAACCAATTAGTTTCTGCTAACCAATCAAATGCAATTTTAACCAAAGCGGCCAGATTATAAAAACTAATATTAGGTAATGCAAAGCCCGCCATATTACGTTTTTGAGTTAATTTATTGAGAGAGATACGTGCTTTCCTACCCTGCCAGATAAATTTACTAAACATAGCATTTATTTTATTAATATCCGATTTTTTTAAAAGTAGAGAGAGATTCTGTAAGGGATATAAGAGCTGTGGGAAAATGATCGTTTTTACTAGGCTAACTCTTGCTGTTGTTGAAATAAAGGGGCAGTCTGCAGAGGCTTAGATACAAGATAATCACATAAGTTAAAAGTATATTAATATAACTGTGTTGGTTATGCAAAACTGGGGAATGGGTAATAAAGGGATTATCTATCTTTTAAAACAATAACAATTATGGTGTAGACTGTCCCTTTAACCGGAGCTATGAAGTCACGGTAATCATTCTAGAGTAAATCACGATTGCGCACAATTACTTTCAACTTGTAATACCAGCGGTAAGCCTGACAATCACAAACCCCTGCGATAAACCCCTTATCGCTCAGGTACAAACGTTTGCACTCCACTCGTAATCTAGCCCTTGTGATCTACTGTTTAGCACTTACAGATCTACAGGTTTTTAAACACTTACAGATCTACAGGTTTTTAGACAAAACTGTAGCGGGTTATGCCCATCTTAAAAAAATATATCCTTGTTACCCTTCTATTTAGATACTTTTAAAAGTATTTGACTTAACTGGTCAATGTGCAAATGTTACAGCGTCATTAAACAATTTCCAAATAGTTAATAGTACTTTTGTTGTCTATACTTAAATGGACAGTCTAAAAATCAAACTTTCATGATTCAGATAGGGCATGCAATTTGAAAAAAACTGTCCAATTTACTTTTATCATTAAATTTGCTTTGTTATCTTGCTATTCTTTATTTTAAGCTAAACCTAGTAAGGCTTGTTTGCTAATGTCTAAGCCCTTGATGGCTGCCTCTTATCTCAGTGCATTTTGACAGTTTTTCACAGCTAAACATCGCTGGCTCATGTGTGCCATATAGATAATATTGTGCTCACTCCTGTGGAATAATTTACGAGTCAGCACCGATTGGCTAAAATGCAAGACTGTCAAAAGAACTGAAATAAGGGGGCACTCTACAGAAGCATAGATAAAAGGTAATCAGTGACGTGTGGTGAGGTCAGTGGCTGGTGAGGCACTGGCTAGAATCACAGCCTGATAAACACACATATGAACCCAATAGGAGTTAAATAGTGGGATACTTAGTGGGATACTTAAAAGTCTGCAGAAACACTCAGGCACTCACAAACAAAAACATTCAAAGGCACGCACACAAACATTCACTCACAAACAGAAACACACACTCACACACAAACACACTCCTGAGACACACACACACACACACATTCAAAGAAACAAAAACACTCACAGACACTCACATAGAAAGACTCAGATACAAAGACACACAGAAACACAGACTAATAAACAAGAAGAAAAAAAAGGTATACTGTATACATAGATGCACAATAATATGCACTCATTGGATTTATAGAAATAAAAAGAAAAAATCTAATTTTGCTATTGTTTATTATTTTTTCCTTCAAATCTAGGAAGTGGCTATCATGCATCTGTACTATGCTTTATAGTTTATCTATACTGCTTTTATAGTCCGTTGGGTGTACTGGATCCATTTGGAATACTTTATCACATGCTTATAAAGCTGCTAAGCTTCTGTAAAACATATTTTTACCATTAAGCAACAATGCAGCAATTTTTATCAGTGCCCTTAGGCAACACACTGCTCCTTATGGTTCACAATACACAGCTGCCTAGGGATTCCGGGGAGAAGAAAAATCTGGTTATTTTATTTATTTTTAAACTTCAGTGGAAAGTCTGATTCTGGATAAGGAATGTGAGGTTTCATTATAAGTGATTTGGATTTCATTTAAACAAATAGATTTTAAACGAGTAGAATTTATTTCTTATATAAATTGCCTGTTCTAAAAAAATACTTTATTAGAAAAAACTGTGAGCCTTCTTTCTCTGGCAAAAATCCTTGGCGTTGTATTAAATTGATGCTCCTCTCTTGAAAAAAATACTTGTGTATTCATGTTGCTGTAGAGTAGTGTCCATGATCACCATCACAGCTGCGGCACATCAACCCCGGTAAACTATAAATATTCACAAATAAATTGTGCACAAACCTGCATTTCCTTTTATTCCCAATATTAATTTAAATGGTTTTGATAAAACATGTTAAAAAGAAAAAAAACAATGTGAAAAAGTATTTTATTTGGCTTTTTTAAGTTAGAATATGACACATGGTATTTTTTCAATAATGCAGACATTTTTTTTACTGCTATCACTACACTCCCACAATTTTCTGACACTCAGAAATTAAAAGTATAAATAAAAAATTGTGTTCAGTATAATTATATAATATTGTTTATGAATGCTTTTTAAAACAAATGTTATAAACAAGAAATACACTCTGAGGGGTTAAATGCTTGTAAAATAAATACTTTACCAAGGCTATCCCTCCTTAGCACCTCCATATGAGAGCTATCACAGCAGCAGTGAGAGCTAAGAGCAGCACATCCCAGTAATGCACTGCCGATCTGACAGCTCTGCCCTCTTAAAACCACAGCTGCTGTTTGCTGCTTGCAGAAGTTTGTAAAAAAGCATAGCCAGGCAGCCGGCAGGCAAAATAGAGCTAAGACTGCTGCTACCCTGCATTGCACGCTCTAGCAGCCCTCTACATAGGGAACTGTATAATTGGAACTCTGCCCCGCCCATACAGGACACACAGTGCAGAGCGGAGAGAGGTACTAAAATAATTACCTCTCCTGCTGCTCCAGACATTGTGCTCAAAACAAAAATTGCTGTGCACAATTTTAAGTGGAAAGGCAGCTGCAGCACTATATTTCTGCTGCCCAGATTTCCCTTCTATTAGTTCCCACCCACATCACAGCTTGTCAGTGCTTATCGTACACTAACACTGTCACGCCCAAGAGGTATGAGAGCTGCCTCACTTAGGGCTTTTTCCTGATTGGCTTAATGCTGAAAAGTGACTCCTGACCTGACAGACAGTGGGCAGGCACTCAAAACAGCACCTTCTAAGTTGTTGTGCAATCAAGGGAGGCTGAGCTTGTAGCTGCCTCTCCCCATGTATTGAAAGCTAAGGTCGGAAAATTTGGTATGTTTTTTTTATTTTACTTTAACATTATTTTTTTTTCTTCTTTTCATGACAGGTGAGGCTAAACCTCCACTGCATGTCCCTGAAAATAATCACTGAGGTAAAAAGTATATTAATATAACAATGTTGATTGTGCAAAACTGGGAAATGGGTATTAAAAGGGATTATCTATCTTTTTAAACAATAACAATTCTGGAGTAGACTGTCCTTTTAAGTACACTTTGCATACCTTGAAAAGTTTTTAAAAGTATATAAATATTTTGCTTGCATTTATTTATTCCCTTTTCAAACAATAACCGAAAGAAGATATTTATACAATATATATGAGCTAGTAACAGCTTATTTAAACGAGACAAGAACATTCCAGTGGTATTTTTGTTTAGTGGTAAAGGAAGACTGTTACTAATCTGTAGAGTTCTCCATTTTACCTACACTTAAATTGTCTGCAGGGTATATTATTTGCCATCCAACAAACTATTGTCAGTATATTCACCGGGGAACTGGATTGGATGAAGACTTGCTATTTGTGTGCAACTGGAATGTAAGCCTTTTCTCCACAAAATCCAAATTACTCAATTGTTTTTTTCTAGAATGTTCCTGGTTTTAAATTGACACTACATCTCCTTATGCTATACCTCCTCCTCTCATCTGGAATTTAATTTCACTGATCCATGCTTCCCTTTGGATGTCTAATGCTCATAAACATCTCTGAGAATCATCATGTCTCCTGCAAGGTTTGCAAATTAGCTAACACCATGACTCCCTGCATTCTAATAATTGGAAATGCTCCTGTAAACGAAAATCTGGAGTCATCTAAATATAAGTATACATCACTTATTTAGAAGGTTTACTGGCTAGATAAACATCTGATTTAGTTTGTATCTTGCTTTTCTGCTTGAAACTCTATTGATCTACTGCAAAAAGAATGGCAATAAAAATACACCAAACTAACTGTGTTTATTTTTATTAATATACATAATATTTCTCACCAGAAATTATAATTGTTCTGTTAATTTTCATTAAATATTAAAGGACCATTACTTTATAATTAAATAATCAACAAATACAAGATGTTTTCCTCATTAAATTGGAAGTTTCCATCATTTCTCTGTCCCATGTATCATGTGACACCCATCAGCCAACAACAGATTTAGATAAGTAGATGAGCTTTGAACTCATTGTCTTCAACAAAGGAAACCCACAAATGAAAATTTATTTTTAGCTTTCCTACCTTCATGTTGCTTTAACTTTTTAAATAGAATTTCAATGAGATGGTATAGTTGTTAAATTACTAGTATAAAATTAGCAGGTTAAAAGGGATATGATATATGGCAAAGTGTTTGACTGGGAAGTGCTCCAATGTATATACATTATATATGTATAAATGTGTATATAAATAAATATATATACTGTATATATATATATATATATATATATATATATATATATAAAAATGAAGGAAAAGGCCGCAACCAGGCTACGCTCAACAATAAAACCAAACTTTATTAGAAGAAATTAAGACATACACCAGGAAGTGAAAGAATCTGACGCGTTTCACGATGCATATGGGCGCTTAGTCATAGATCATATATAATGTGTATATTTATTTATATGTGTAAATATGTATGTATGTATATATATATATATATATGTGTACATATGTAGTTATGCATTTATATGTGTTGCTTCATTGACTCTTAGGGGGGAATACTTGAACGCACACGGAATATTCTAAGTTCGGCTTTTTGCGCACGACGGCTTAATAAGCGAGTGAAGACCACTTACTTTCTACTCATAATATGAATGCAACACGATGACCGCAAAAGCTTACTTCTAACGCAGATAAAGGGATATTAAACACTCAATAAATGCTTGATAGAATGATGCATTCAAAGAAAAACAATTTATGCTTACCTGATAAATTCCTTTCTCCTGTAGTGTAGTCAGTCCACGGGTCATCCATTACTTATGGGATATTAACTCCTCCCTAACAGGAAGTGCAAGAGGATCACCCAAGCAGAGCTGCTATATAGCTCCTCCCCTCTACGTCATACCCAGTCATTCGACCGAAAACCAAACGAGAAAGGAGAAACTATAGGGTGCAGTGGTGACTGGAGTAAAATTTAAAATTTAGACCTGCCATAAAAAACAGGGCGGGCCGTGGACTGAATACACTACAGGAGAAAGGAATTTATCAGGTAAGCATAAATTATGTTTTCTCCTGTTAAGTGTAGTCAGTCCACGGGTCATCCATTACTTATGGGATACCAATACCAAAGCTAAAAGTACACGGATGACGGGAGGGACAGGCAGGATCTTTAACGGAAGGAACCACTGCCTGAAGAACCTTTCTCCCCAAAACAGCCTCCGAAGAAGCAAAAGTGTCAAATTTGGAAAATTTGGAAAAAGTATGAAGAGAAGACCAAGTTGCAGCCTTGCAAATCTGTTCAACAGAGGCCTCATTCTTAAAGGCCCAAGTGGAAGCCACAGCTCTCGTAGAATGAGCTGTAATTCTTTCAGGAGGCTGCTGTCCAGCAGTCTCATAGGCTAAACGTATTATGCTACGAAGCCAGAAAGAGAGAGAGGTAGCAGAAGCTTTCTGACCTCTCCTCTGTCCAGAATAAACGACAAACAGGGAAGAAGTTTGGCGAAAATCTTTAGTTGCCTGTAAATAAAATTTCAGGGACCGGACTACGTCTAGATTGTGTAGAAGTCGTTCCTTCTTTGAAGAAGGGTTAGGACACAATGAAGGAACAACAATCTCTTGATTGATATTCCTGTTAGTGACTACCTTAGGTAAGAACCCAGGTTTAGTATGCAGAACTACCTTGTCTGAATGAAAAATCAGATAAGGAGAATCACAATGTAAGGCCGATAACTCAGAGACTCTTCGAGCCGAGGAAATAGTCATTAAAAACAGAACTTTCCAAGATAACAGCTTGATATCAATGGAATGAAGGGGTTCAAACGGAACACCCTGTAAAACGTTAAGAACTAAGTTTAAGCTCCACGGTGGAGCAACAGTCTTAAACACAGGCTTAATCCTGGCCAAAGCCTGACAAAAGGCCTGAACGTCTGGAACTTCTGACAGACGTTTGTGTAAAAGGATTGACAGAGCTGAGATCTGTCCCTTTAAAGAACTAGCAGATAAACCCTTTTCTAAACCTTCTTGTAGAAAAGACAATATCCTAGGAATCCTAACCTTACTCCATGAGTAACTCTTGGATTCGCACCAATGTAAGTATTTACGCCATATTTTATTCCTAGCCTGTATTAAGGTATCAATTACTGACTCCGAAAATCCACGCTTTTCATGCAGTCAGCTTCAGAGAAATTAGATTTTGATGTTTGAAAGGACCCTGAATTAGAAGGTCCTGTCTCAGAGGCAGAGACCAAGGTGGACAGGATGACATGTCCACTAGATCTGCATACCAGGTCCTGCGTGGCCACGCAGGCGCTATTAGAATCACCGATGCTCTCTCCTGTTTGATCCTGGCAATCAATCGAGGAAGCATCGGGAAGGGTGGAAACACATAAGCCATCTTGAAGTTCCAAGGTGCTGTCAGAGCATCTATCAGAGCCGCTCCCGGGTCCCTGGACCTGGACCCGTAACAAGGAAGCTTGGCGTTCTGGCGAGACGCCATGAGATCCATATCTGGTTTGCCCCAACGCCGAAGTATTTGGGCAAAGACCTCCGGATGAAGTTCCCACTCCCCCGGATGAAAAGTCTGGCGACTTAGGAAATCCGCCTCACAGTTCTCCACGCCTGGGATGTGGATCGCTGATTGGTGGCAAGAGTGAGACTCTGCCCAGAGAATTATCTTTGAGACTTCCATCATCGCTAGGGAACTCCTTGTCCCTCCTTGATGGTTGATGTAAGCCACAGTCGTGATGTTGTCCGACTGAAACCTGATGAACCTCAGAGATGCTAGCTGAGGCCAAGCTAGAAGGGCATTGAAAACTGCTCTTAATTCCAGAATGTTTATGGGAAGGAGACTCTCCTCCTGAGTCCATGATCCCTGAGACTTCAGGGAATTCCAGACAGCGCCCCAACCTAGCAGGCTGGCGTCTGTTGTTACAATCGTCCAATCTGGTCTGCTGAAGGGCATCCCCTTGGACAGATGTGGCCGAGAGAGCCACCATAGAAGAGAATTTCTGGTCTCTTGATCCAGATTCAGCATAGGGGATAAATCTGAGTAATCCCCATTCCACTGACTTAGCATGCACAACTGCAGTGGTCTGAGATGCAGGCGTGCAAAGGGAACTATGTCCATTGCCGCTACCATTAAACCGATTACCTCCATGCATTGAGCCACTGACGGGTGTGGAATGGAATGAAGGACACGGCAAGCATTTAGGAGTTTTGTTAACCTGTCCTCTGTCAGGTAAATTTTCATTTCTACCGAATCTATAAGAGTCCCTAAGAAGGGAACTCTTGTGAGTGGCAATAGAGAACTCTTTTCTTCGTTCACCTTCCACCCATGTGACCTTAGAAATGCCAGTACTAACTCTGTATGAGACTTGGCAGCTTGGAAACTTGACGCTTGTATCAGAATGTCGTCTAGGTACGGAGCTACCGATATTCCTCGCGGTCTTAGTACCGCCAGAAGAGAACCCAGAACCTTTGTGAAGATTCTTGGAGCAGAAGCTAACCCGAAGGGAAGAGCTACAAACTGGTAATGCCTGTCTAGGAAGGCAAACCTTAGGTACCGGTAATGATCCTTGTGAATCGGGATGATCATGGGTAAGATTGTCCGAATAGTTTCCATTTTGAACGATGGAACTCTTAGGAATTTGTTTAGGATCTTTAAATCCAAGATTGGTCTGAAGGTTCCTTCCTTCTTGGGAACCACAAACAGATTTGAGTAAAACCCTTGTCCGTGTTCCGACCGCGGAACCGGGTGGATCACTCCCATTAGTAAAAGATCTTGTACACAGCGTAGAAACGCCTCTTTCTTTATCTGGTTTGTTGACAACCTTGAAAGATGAAATCTCCCTTTTGGAGGAGAAGCTTTGAAGTCCAGAAGATATCCCTGAGATATGATCTCTAACGCCCAGGGATCCTGGACATCTCTTGCCCAAGCCTGGGCGAAGAGAGAAAGTCTGCCCCCCACTAGATCCGTTTCCGGATCGGGGGCCCTCACTTCATGCTGTCTTAGGGGCAGCAGCAGGTTTTCTGGCCTGCTTGCCCTTGTTCCAGGTCTGGTTAGGTTTCCAGCCCTGTCTGTAGCGAGCAACAGTTCCTTCCTGTTTTGGAGCGGAGGAAGTTGATGCTGCTCCTGCCTTGAAGTTGCGAAAGGCACGAAAATTAGACTGTCTAGCCCTTGGTTTGGCTCTGTCTTGAGGCAGGGCATGTCCCTTACCTCCAGTAATGTCAGCGATAATTTCTTTCAAACCGGGCCCGAATAAGGTCTGCCCCTTGAAAGGTATGTTAAGCAATTTAGATTTAGAAGTCACATCAGCTGACCAGGATTTAAGCCACAGCGCTCTGCGCACCTGAATGGCGAATCCGGAGTTCTTAGCCGTAAGTTTAGTTAAATGTACTACGGCATCAGAAATAAATGAATTAGCTAGCTTAAGGACTCTAAGCTTGTCTGTAATCTCATCCAATGTAGCTGAGCTAATGGTCTCTTCCAGAGACTCAAACCAGAACCAAGGGGTTGCAATATAAAACCTTGTTGAACAAACATTTTCTTAAGGTAACCCTCTAACTTTTTATCCATTGGATCTGAAAAAGCACAGCTATCCTCCACCGGGATAGTGGTACTCTTAGCTAAAGTAGAAACTGCTCCCTCCACCTTAGGGACCGTCTGCCATAAGTCCCGTGTGGTGGCGTCTATTGGAAACATTTTTCTAAATATAGGAGGGGGTGAGAAAGGCACACCGGGTCTATCCCACTCCTTGTTAACAATTTCTGTAAGCCTTTTAGGTATAGGAAAAACGTCAGTACACGTCGGTACCGCAAAATATTTATCCAGCCTACATATTTTCTCTGGGATTGCAACCGTGTTACAATCATTCAGAGCCGCTTATACCTCCCCTAGTAACACACGGAGGTTCTCAAGCTTAAATTTAAAATTTGAAATGTCTGAATCCAGTTTATTTGGATCAGATCCGTCACCCACAGAATGAAGCTCTCAGTCTTCATGTTCTGCAAATTGTGACGCAGTATCAGACATGGCCCTAGTATTTTCAGCGCACTCTGTTCTCACTCCAGAGTGGTCGCGTTTACCCCTAAGTTCTGGCAATTTAGATAAAACTTCAGTCATAACATTAGCCATGTCTTGCAAGGTGATTTGTAATGGCCGCCCTGATGTACTTGGCGTCACAATATCACGCACCTCCTGAGCGGGAGATGCAGGTACTGACACGTGAGGAGAGTTAGTCGGCATAACTTCCCCCTCGTTGTCTGGTGAAATTTTCTTTACATGTACAGATTGGCTTTTACTTAAAGTAGCATCAATGCAATTAGTACACAAATTTCTATTGGGCTCCACATTGGCCTTTGAACATATTGCACAAAGAGATTCCTCTGTGTCAGACATGTTTAAACAAACTAGCAATTAAACTAGCAAGCTTGGAAAATACTTTTCAAATAAAATTACAAGCAATATAAAAAACGTTACTGTGCCTTTAAGAAGCACACAAAAAACTGTCACAGTTGAAATAACATGAACCGGATTAGTTATAGAAACCAAATTTTCACATTAAATTTATTAATTTAGCAAAGGATTGCACCCACTAGTAAATGGATGATTAACCCCTTAATACCAAAAAAACGGATAACAATAAAAATATATACGTTTTTATCACAGTCAAAGCACAGTCTCACAGGTCTGCTGTGAGTGATTACCTCCCTCAAAACTAGTTTTGGAGACCCCTGAGCTCTGTAGAGACGTCCTGGATCATGCAGGGAGAACAGGAAGACTTGTGACTGAATTTTTACTGCGCAGTAAAAGCGCCAAAATAGGCCCCTCCCACTCATACTACAACAGTGGGGAAGCTCAGTAAACTGATTTTATTCAAAACAAACGACAGCCATGTGGAAAAATAATGCCCATGAAAAAAATTTCACCAAGTACCTCAGAGAAAAAACGATTAACATGCCAGTAAACGTTTTAAATATAAATATATGAGATGTTAATAAAAAGCCTGTTGCTAGTCGCTTTCACTGCAGAGAGGCTATAAGTTACATATATACAGTATTTTCTTAGTGAAGTGCCATTCCCCAGAAATACTTCAGTGCAAACATACACACATATCAGCCTGATACCAGTTACTACTACTGCATTTAAGGCTGTACTTACATTATATCGGTATTAGCAGTATTTTCTCAGTCAATTCCATTCCTTAGAAAATAATATACTGCAACATACCTCCTTGCAGGTGAACCCTGCCCGCTGTCCCCTGTTCTGAAGTTACCTCGCTCCTCAGAATGGCCGAGAACAGCAAATGGATCTTAGTTACGTCCGCTAAGATCATACACAACTCAGGTAGATTCTTCTTCTAATGCTGCCTGAGAAAAAACAACACACTCCGGTGCTGTTTAAAATAACAAACTTTTGATTGAAGAAATAAAAACTAATTTTAATAACCACAGTCCTCTCACACGTCCTATCTATTAGTTAGGTGCAAGAGAATGACTGGGTATGACGTAGAGGGGAGGAGCTATATAGCAGCTCTGCTTGGGTGATCCTCTTGCACTTCCTGTTAGGGAGGAGTTAATATCCCATAAGTAATGGATGACCCGTGGACTGACTACACTTAACAGGAGAAAGATTATTTTGAGAATAACATGAAGATTAATTTTTTTAAAGTTTCATTAGCTGTTTAAATATTGACATTATAAGAGTTAAGTTTTAATGTCTATAAAACAATGAGGGCTGCCTGCTATGTTGTAACTTAGGTTGATTTCTCTGCTGTGGCCAATCAGGGATAGTTATAAATAGGTCACTAGAGTGGGCAGCCAATGGCTGTGTGGGATATAACAGTATTTGCACTTTTATTTCCAACAGGAACTGAAAAGCTCACAATTTCAGAATGGTATTACAGGAAAGGGGAACAAAAGAAAAAACGAGAAAGAGAGAGAGAAAGAGAGAGAGAGAGAGAGAGAGAGAGAAAGAGATTTTTTGTTGTGTTTATATATATATATATATATATATATATATAATATATATTATCATTTTATATTACTATCTTAAAATGTTTAATGTCCCATTAACACTCGAGCGGGAGCGTTAAATAGCGCTCCACTCGTAATCTGGCCCATTATATTTATTGTGTTAATGACACAAATAAAACAAAAAAAACATTCACAATATAACTAGATTTAGTAAATCAAGGTGTAAGAACACTATATAGCCAAAAGTATCTGGACACTTGACAATCATTTCAATATGGGCTTGTTGGACATCCCATTCCAAAACCATAGGCATTAATATGGAGTTGGCCCCCCTTTTATGGTTACAACAGCTGACACTCTTCTTGGTATTCTTTCCACAAGATTTCGGAGTCTGTGGAACATGTTCAATGGGGCTGAGGTCAGGGCTCTGTACAGTCCACTTGATTTCCTCTACACCAAACTCGTCAAACCATTTCTTCATTGACCTTGTTTTGTGCACATGCTAGAACAGGAAAGTACCTTCCATAGATTGTTGCTGCAGAATTTGATTAATTACTCCAGAGAACATGATTCTGCTGCTTCAGTCTCCAGTGGCAGCATGCTTTACACCACTTCAGCTGACGTTTGGTATTGTGCATGTTGATAAGAGGCTTGTTTACAGCTGCCCAGACATGAAAATCAATTTTATTAAACTCTAGACGCACATTTCTTGTACTGATGTTGATTCTAGAGGCAATTTGGAACTCTGTAGTGAGTGATGGAACAGATTATAAGTGATTTTTATTCGCTTCATGCTTCAGCAGATGTCTTCCACTTTGTGGTTAGGCTTTTGTTGCTCCTAGACACTTCAACTTCACAATAATAGCACTTACTGATGACTGGGGAAGATCTAGAAGGGCAGAAATTCCACAAACTGACTTGTGGTAAAGGTGCATCCTATAACAGTGCCACATGTAAAGTCACTGAACTCTTCAGTGTGATTCACTGTACTCAGTTTAACTCTCTGTGTGTATTAAACCAGACGTGGACTCCTTGCTCAGTGTGCTTAGAGGAATATGGCTACACCTCACTGACGAGGCCCAATAAAGGCTGAAACGATCATCTTGGGTAGATGCGTTCGTTGTTCAGAGAGGAATTGTCTGGTATTTCATTGCTGGACTGACTGTAATAGGCGGGATCAGACTGATATACTACAGGAAAGTTCTACTCTGTGAAAATAATTACTGGGCTAAAACGAAGCTGCACCAAGTAGTTAATCGCATTAGAACAGGTTAACAATTCTATTGAGCTGGTTGTTCGTTTCTGAGAGTGCCCTTCTCTCTGGGTGTTTTATGACTCACTGTACTGCCAATGTCTATGAAGCTCCATGTCTTTGTGCTGTATTGTGTGCACCTGTTAACAATGGGTGTGGCTGAAACATCTGGACTCCGTAATAGTAGGAGTATCCACATACATATCCATTACTAGGAAATTCAATAATAATCTATTCCTGGGAATGTTGAGTAACACTCAATGCCTAAGTGGAATTGGTCACTGTTAAGTAAATCTCAACCACATGCAAGTTATTTCTTATCTACAAAACATTTCTAATTTGCACTTTTATATCAAACTAGAGCAAGCAGGGATGCTGATGAGCCAGACACACATTGTTTAGGAGTCAGATAATGCTGTTTGTATGCTAATATGTGTAAAATAATCTTAACCCAAGCACCAGAAGTAAAACTCTGTTAGTTGTGGATTCTTGACTCTAGGGATTTGGGAAGCCCTGGGGTAAGGAATAAGATCCAGGGAGGATGAGAGAAAGGGTGGTGTGGAAACTGAGACATTCCTGACTGTCAGCACAACGTTTTATACCATTATATTTATTTTAATGCATCAAGCAAACCAACACAAGTTCGCATTTACATGTCCAGCACTGAAACAGCTTAGACTGATCACTTTGAGAACCGCTATAGTATTAAACAATTAGGTAAAAAACTGTATCACTCTCATTGCCTCCGGCCAGGATTTGTTATTTGGCATTCATGATGCTTATCAGCACTCGCCAGTTTTATTTTCCTGCTGCGAGTCACATATGTTTTATTCTCTCAGGAAAACTTAGAAGCAAAAAGGTAGAATAGATTTCTGTGCTTATACATTGCTTATGAAGTAAATCCTTTATATATATATTTTTTTAATCACTGGCATAAAATAACACACACACACATATATATATATAGCTAAGTCGAATGGGGAGCACAAAGCACAGCACAAGATTTATTAAGCTGTGAAAGATATAATTTTTTGTGAAAATTATCAGTATAACAGAGGAATTGCAAAGGAAACTTTCTAATTATTGAAGATGGACTAAAGGCAGTTTAAGAACACTACTCAGCAGGTTAAATAAAATGAGTATCAATTCACTATTAGAGACCTAGATTCACCAATCATGCAAATAATTCACCAGGAAGTCATATCACTCCATCTTCTATAGTTCTATGACGTTTACACTCACTAGGAGTTCTATGGATCAAGGGGACTGAACAGAACAATTACTTTAAAACCAAGAGTATCAGAAAATATGGAGAATATTTATTCAATGAAATAGATCCCAGAGACTCAATAAAATATAATAAAATAAGTATGAAGCCATCCATAATAACCAGTATTAATTTAATATATGCTTTTTTATCAACTACATTTTTATACCAGCCTGTTTAATGTAATCAATGTAAAGCAGAGTTTCTTATTTGCCATACAAGCCACGTGTATATACTGTATAAAGACACAAGCCATACAGCCATACTTTAGCTGTATATGGGTCCTTTCCTTATGTAGTTGCTATGTGATTTAGAGAAAGCCCTCTAAAAGGATGTATAACTATTATATTTACACTGTATCTCAAAACTAGATTTGCTTTCACATTTATCTGCAGAGAAAATAACAGTTTGTGTCTAAGGATGTTTATTTCGGAGCATAATTATGTTCACTAATGTGGGAAAGAGAATATTACTGACTAATAATATTGCAGGCTTAGTAACCTTCTGAATCTTAATCTGCTGCTTAAGGCAACAATGTGAACATAGGAGCTGGCGTGTTGGTTTTTTCATATAATAAAAAAAGCATATAGAGAATGAATTGTCTTCCTATAACCACCATAGATATTTAGAAGATAAATTATTCCTGAAGATTTAAGAACTGAGTAACAGCTGCCAAAAAGGAGAGAAAAATAGCAACCTGACAGTTATTGGTTTTGGTAAATGAAAAGCCCCTATATTGCTACAGGGAAAAAACAAACAGAAAATCTCTCAATATCTGCTAAACATTTGACATTAATTTTTGAAAAAAACATTAATTGTTTAGTTCAAAATTAAACCTTAACCCCTTAGTGACCAGACCATTTTTCAATTTTCTTACCCTTAAAAGGACATGAAACCCAAAACATTTCTTTCAGACAGAACATACAGTTTTAAACATCCTTCTTATTTACTTCCTTCTCTTCTTATGCTTTGCTAAAAGGTTTATTTAGGTAAGCTCAGGAGCAGCAAAGAACCTAGGTTCTAGCTGCTGCTTGGTGGTTGCATACAAATACCAACTGTCATTGGCTCTCCCATGTGTTCAGTT
The DNA here is from genome assembly GCF_027579735.1 of Bombina bombina. Taxonomy (NCBI): domain Eukaryota; kingdom Metazoa; phylum Chordata; class Amphibia; order Anura; family Bombinatoridae; genus Bombina; species Bombina bombina. The sequence continues at coordinate 1,187,583,234 of NC_069500.1, forward strand.
AAAAACCAGCAGTGCATTGCTCCTCCTTCAACAAATGATACCAAGAGAATGAAGCAAATTTGATAATAGAAGTAAATTGGAAAGTTGTTTAAAATTGTATGTTCTACCTTAATCATGAAAGAACATTTTTGGGTTTCATGTCCCTTTAAATACCAGCGCTATTTTTACATTTCTGTGGTGTTTGCGTTTAGCTGTAATTTTCCTCTTACTCATTTACTGTACCCACACATATTATATACAGTTTTTCTCTCCATTAAATTGACTTTCTAAAGATACTATTATTTTCATCATATCCTATAATTTACTATATTTTTTTCATAAATAGAAAAAAAACCCACTTTTTCTAACTTTGACCCCCAAAATCTGTTACACATCTACAACCACCAAAAAACAACCATGCTAAATAGTTTCTAAATTTTGTCCTGAGTTTAGAAATACCCAATGTTTACATGTTCTTTGCTTTTTTTGCAAGTTATAGGGCCATAAATACAAGTAGCACTTTGCTATTTCCAAAACATTTTTTTTTTTTTCAAAATTAGCGATAGTTACATTGGAACACTGATATCTGTCAGGAATCCCTGAATAGCCCTTCACATGTATATATATATTTTAGTAGACAACCCAAAGTATTGATCTAGGCCAATTTTGGTATATTTCATGCCACCATTTCACCGCCAAATGCGTTCAAATAAAAAAATTGTTAACTTTTTCACTAACTTTAGGTTTATCACTGAAATTATTTACAAACAGCTTGTGCAATTATGGCACAAATGGTTGTAAATGCTTCTCTGGGATCCAGTTCAGAAATGGCAGACGACATTTATGGCTTTGGAATTACTTTTTAATAATTAGATGGCCGCTAAATGTTGCTGCGCACCACACTTATGCCCAGCAGTTAAGGGTTTAATTAGGTAGCTTGTAGGGTTAATTTTAGCTTAAGTGTAGAGATCAGCCTCCCACCTGACACATCCCACCCCATGATCCCTCCCTGACCCCCCTCAAACAGCTCTCTTTTCTCCCCCACCTCACAATTGTCTTTCCCCAGCCTTTGAGCCCCTACGGCTGCAGGTTCTCACAAGAGAACCTGCACGCCATATTTAAAGGGATATTACAGCCAAAATTGGAAACCACATGGGTGCATTTCGGTATTGAACAGAAGCAATTTTGTAATGCATGTAATACATGCATTAGCAAAAATGCTTATAATAAAAGCTATAGCTGTTTTAAAAGTGTATTTAAATATGCACAGTGCACCAGCATTTTAAACACAGCAGTTGCTCAGAGAACCTAAAGTGCTTGTACCAACTAGTAATGACTCAATTTGTTAATTGATGACATGATACATGCCCCACCGATGATCTGTGCAGCTGCATTGTTTAAAATGTGGGTGCAGTGACAATATCTAGCTATGCTTTACATGCAGAGAAAAATGTTATCACCAAAACAGTGATAACTTTTACTAGAAGCATTTTTGCCAATACATGTATATTGCAAATATATTTCTATTCAAAGATTTAATAAATCTGTGTACATTTAAATTTTGACTAGAATGTCCCTTTCCTAACCTTTCCCCACTTCTAAAGTGGCGAAAAACAATCTCTGCGGTCTAGTCCGACCTGGGAGATTGACAGCTCCTGCCCACGAGTGATTTGTACGGGGCAGGGGGTAGGATTGCACGCAAGCACAAAATAGCGCCAGAGGCGAGCTGTGGCAGACAGGGGCACGTATGTGCGCCCCTGTCCGCCTCAGCTTTATAAATCACCCCCTAAGTACTGGCACAAAAATTCTGCCAGTACTAAAATAAGGCATTTTTTTATATTGATTCTGCAGTTAGATTCCCCCCCCCTTAGCCCCCAACTTCCCTGATCCCCCCAAACAGCTCTCTAACCCTCCCCCCTCAAGCTATTTGCCGCCATCTTGGGTACTGGCAGCTCAGAGTTTTCAAATGGCTTCCAGCGTTTGAAAACACTGAGAAAGTGCAGGGTACGTCCTTGGTCCTTAAGGACCAGTTTTTGTAGGACGTACTGTGCACGTCCTTGGTCGTTAAGGGGTTAATGGGATATGAAACCCAACTATTTTTCTTTCATGATTCGGATAGAGCATGCAATTTTAAGCAACTTATCAAATTTTCTTCGTTATTTTGGTATCTTTATTTGAAAAGCAGGAATGTAAGCTAAATGTCGCCACCAATAAGCAAGCACTAGCCAGGAACCAAAAATGGTCCGGCTCCTAAGCTTACATTTCTGCCTTTTCAAATAAAGATACCAAGAGAATTAAGAAAACTGTATAATAGGCGTAAATTAGAAAGTTGCTTAAAATTGCATGCTCTATCTGAATCATGAAAGAAAGCATTTGCATTTCATATCGCTTTTAAAAATTAAAAATTGAATGCGGCTTCTCAGACTTTAATGTACAGTTCTTTGGAATAATGTTTCCAACGTTATATTATAAAAGAAATGTTACAGTATCAAATGCTAAAACTTGTTTTGTAGAAAAATCTGAATGGCAGAATGATAATTGTTTTGCCATTTGACTGCCAAAATTCCAACATTAAAGTGATGGTAAGCTCTGCCCTTTATAAAATCAGACCTGGAATGTTAGTGATATTTTAGATGGAGTTTAATTATATCAGTTGTAATAAAGATGCGCTATAACTTACTTTTTAATATAGATGTAAAACTCAAATACCCCGCTCTCCACTGCCAACATGAAAAGTCAATTTTTCTGTGAGCTAATGGTATGAATTGTTGTCCAATCATATGGCACTTTTGTTGTAGCTAGAGTGCTGATTGGAGAACAATTCAAACCGTTAGCTCACCGAAAAAATGACGATGTCAGCAGTGCAGGGCGGGGTATTTGAATTTTATATCTATATTAAAAAGTAAGTTATAGTGCATCTTCATTACAACTGATTAATATAACTGTCTAAAAATCACTAACATTCCATACCTGATTTTATAAAGGGCAGAGTTTACCATCACTTTAACTCATTAATAATTAAAGGTAGAATCAGTAAAATGTTTACAAAAGAACACATTAAAAACATATTTTATACTGACCTAACGAGTAGGAATATGTCTTTTATATATTCTCTGGTGATATGTGAATACCATATATTATCACTTGTAGGCAATGAGAAGCCCAGACTATCTGTAAGACTATATATGATAATACAAAGCTTAAGGGGCATTTGTTTATCATGTACACATATTTAAATGGTCCTTAACCCCTTAATGACCACAACGTACCCTTACGTTGCTGGTCGTTAAGGTATTGTCTGCCTCTAATAGCTTGCTATTAGCGCAAGACCCTCCCTCCTGCTCTCTTGCTAAAGTAGTGTGGTCTATCTGCTGCCCCCATAGAAAGACCAGCGACGTACAGGGTATGTCACTGGTCATTAAGGGGTTACATGGCTAAAAGGACATAAATGTGACAGTGTATTCCAATATCATTCTGACACATTTTTACATTATGCTTTAGTTTGCCCATTTGATCCTTTACAAGGTCATTGGTGATCTGGTGCTCAGCCACACACTAGTACAGATGCATGGCACAGTATCACAAAGAATCCCAGATACATCCTTTCTTGCTCTTTATCACTATAGCCTACAAGCTTACACTACTCAGAAACATCTGTATCTCATTCAACCTACATATGTTATTGAATGTCATTTTCAAACATGTCTGTTAAATAACCAGCAAGGCTTTAGGACACAAAACTCCTCAGCCACAATAGGTTTATGACACCAAAACCCAAAGCAATGCTTGAAATGCACCTATGGAAGAGCCAACATATTTTACATTAAAATAGACAAATACTTATTGTTATTGCAAGGACTCCAGGCAATTTATATCTT
>NC_069500.1:1187592090-1187694590 GCF_027579735.1 Bombina bombina
TATGGCCCCCATTTATTAACATGCAAGCATTCAGTGCTAGTGAGGCCCACTTTTATTGTTGCAGAAGCAAAAACTTGATATTCAAACAAGAATAAAACAGCACAAACCTAAATATTTACTTATAGGCACAGACATGGATGGCAACCCCCTTGTATTTTTATACAAACAAGTCAGTCTAGCCACAAAGTTCATAAAAAAAACTAAATTTATGCTTGCCTGATAAATTTCTTTCTTTCTGGATATGGTGAGTCCATGGCGTCCTCAATTACTGTTGGGAATATCACTCCTGGCCAGCAGGAGGAGGCAAAGAGCACCTACAGCAAAGCTGTTAAGTATCCCTCCCCTTCCCACAATCCCCAGTCATTCGAATAAAAGAAAATGGAGAAAAGGAGAAACACAAGGTGTAGAGGTGCCTGAAGTTTAGTAAAAAAAAAAGGTCTTTAAAATACAGGGTGGGGCCGTGGACTCACCATATCCGGAAAGAAAGAAATGTATCAGGTAAGCATGAATTTTGTTTTCTTTCCTAAGATATGTTGAGTCCACAGCGTCCTCAATTACTGTTGGGAACCAATACCCAATTTAAAGGACACGGAGGACTAGGGAGGGCCAAAACAGGTAGACCTAAACAGAAGGCACCACCGCTTGCAGACCTTTCTCCAAAAGAAGCCTCAGCCGAGGCAAAAGTATCAAATGGATACAATTTGAAAAAGTATGTAATGAGGACCAAGTAACAGCCTTGCAAATATGTTCAACAGAAGCTTCATTCTTGAAAGCCCAAGAAGAAGAAACAGCCCTAGTAGAATGAGCTGTGATTCTCTCAGGAGGCTGCTGTCCAGCAGTCTCATATGCCAAATGAATAACACTTCTAAACCAGTGAGAATGACTATGATTGTGGGAAGGAGAGCTTTGCGGTAGGTACTCTTTGCCTCCTCCTGCTGGCCAGGAGTGATATACCCAACAGTAATTGAGGACGCTTTAGACTCACCATATCTTAGGAAAGAAAAAGCACCTTTATTCACCCATCAGGTTACAAATGAAAATGGCATCTTCATTTTTACCATGATAGGTGAATTAGGATCCTTTTTATTTGAACTTTGAGGCTGGGCTTACTGTTTGCAGAAGCAAAATCGTGTGCAGTCCCTTCCCCTGCTAGAGCAGGGCTTGTCAATTAAGAATTGGCAAAAATGTATTATTTGGCTTTTTTTTACAAAATTAATGCACAGATTATAGCTGCAAGCAGCAGCTTTTGACACTAATACATTTGTCGTTGAAAATAGCCAAAGTGCAGCACACAAAGATCTGTGAAAATCTAATGTCAATCATCATGAATGAATCAGTCGATGCTTATTTAAGTTCACCACCTCAGACCACTGCAAGCTTCCATGAGCAAGTCTTCACCACAAGGGCATAAAAGCTGCATTTTTGTCATCTTAAATAAACCGCATGATGTACAAATGATGTAGCTACTATAATCGCATTACATACTATTAAATATTATTTTTATATCTGTTCCTCATTTTGGCCTTGATATTCAAAACCTCTCCGCTCAGGTGAGATATTCTAAAACAATCCTCCAGCACTGTGAGGTCCCTAATGAAATTTTCAAATGACAGATTTTGCTTTACTTCTCCAAGGGGCGTTCCTCCCTGCATTTCTGTATGGGAAGGAGAGACAAGCCCAGTGCATTATAGTCTTTGTGAATTCTATTTTATATAAAACTTTAGACTTCAGATTAAATTACTTCCTATGGGCCAGATAATCAAATATTCTCCAGTTTGGAGAAAGATTATAGTTCTGACTTCACTGAACTTTCTAAGAAAATGGGAGGAACTTGGAAATCCCAGAGAGATGAGAGATGCCTTCCTTAGAAAGTAATTAAGCTTTCTGGGATACAAAATTTCACATGGGAGAGAGGACACTGGAAAACTCCTGGGGCTTATAGAAAGGCTCAGTTTGCATCAATTCTAAATTAAACAAAAATATTTTCACTACAATTTAACTTGCTTTTGTCTATATTTTAGTAAATATTACTTTTCTGTTAGTTAAAATAAGTGTATTGTGAAATTTGAGCAAACTTCACCTGCATACAGCTGGCGAGACAACCCTAGCCAAAAAGAATGATCTGCCTGGAGTCATTCTGAAGTATTCAATGACTCTAGACTAGTCATCAGAATCCTTCCTAAAGTATACCCACAGGCCAAAATATTTAAATGAGAGGACTCTAGAGTCATTAACCATCTGTTCATGCCTGTGAAGTAATCAGTAAGGTAATCTGCTAATAATTCTAAAGTCATCACCCAGAATTTTTTACCTTAGCTGATGACTTTACAAGCCTGATGAAGTCTGATGATAGTTTGATGATCATCAAATGACTATAGGGTGGTCTCTAAAGTAATCCTGTTTGTCATGGGAAATCAGTGAGACCAGCTTGTTTAAAATGATTACAAAATTTTACAGGAATTGTGAGAGAGCTTCAGACATACCCAGGGAACTGCCCTGTCCCTCCCACTTTCTGTAACTGTCAGTTTATAATGGATAAAATACAAAGTGAAATGAGAGTTGTAAAAGATACAAAAAAAATATACAAACGATAGGATATAACATGCTGCAAATGCAGCAGTTTCCGAGCGAGCCGTTAGGCTCGCAGGAAACATAAGTTAAGAAGCAGTGGTCTTAAGACTTCTGCTCCTTAACTTATCCGCCACCTCTGAGGGGACAGACAGCAATCATCCCGATCAGACACCCCTGCTAGTGGCGAATCTGCAAGGGGCGGCATTGCACAAGCAGTTCACAAGAAATGCTTGTGCAATCTTAAATGCAGACAGCGTATGCTGTCGGCATTTAGCGATGTCGAGCAGACATGATCCATCCGCCCGCATCTTTATAAATCGGCCCCAAAGTATGATTTTAAGTTATTAAAGTAACACAGAAACTTTCAAAGCATAATCAGAATGTGTAAAATCACTGCAAAATCTAAATTTAAATGTATTAAAATACAAATGAGAAAGTGCAAAGCTTAAATGCAATAATACTGAAAGGACACAATCTGAAATGTATAGTAATATAAAAAACAATGCACAAAGTTTAAGTGTAACAAAACTCTTATATAATTGGGTGCTATATTGCCCTGGGCTTGTCTCGGCTTCATATACATAAATGAGAGAGATCTTGCTGTGCTGAAGAGTTCTGCCCTTTTTCTTTTGAAAATTCAGTGAGTTTAGCCTCTGTGAAGTCTCTCCAATCAGGAGAATTTTTTAATAATCGGGCCTCTGGGTTGTGATTCTCATATGCATAGAAATCAGAGAAAAGAATATTTAAAATGAATAGTTAAACTATAACTCCCTACATCAGTGGTGCCCAGTCTTCAGTCTACTTTTTGTTAAATGTGTCAGTAATTATATATTTGTGTTAAATGTCAGGAAAAAAAGCTTGAACTGGATATTCTGTGCTTTTATCATTGCTCCAAACCCCATTCATGTGCCATAACCTGAGATGAAAGTTATGATGTATCAGATACTTTGGCAAAATATACTTTGGTGCTGTAAAACAAAGATTTCTTTCACCCTGAGGTCACATTGTTACTATTATTTTGAAACTACACAAAACGTGTGTGTCATACCTGTCAGTGTATCGATACATACTGGTGAATACCAGTCTACCTTTCAGCCACACAAGTTCCAGCTTTTGATTAATGCAATGCCAGAAAAAAATGTAGCAGTGCTGAACAATTCCAAATATCCTGTTAGCAAAATGACTGACCTCCACTTTGTCTAAATATATTTTATTTTTAGCCAATGGAAGGAGCTTATAATTTTCCCTCCATACAGAAAAAATGAAATTTATGCTTACCTGATAAATTGATTTCTTCTACAATACGACGAGTCCACGGATTTCATCCTTACTTGTGGGATATTATCCTCCTGCTAACAGGAAGTGGCAAAGAGCACCACAGCAGAGCTGTATATATAGGTCCTCCCTTCCCCTCCACCCCAGTCATTTGACCGAAGGTTTTAGGAAGAGAAAGGAAAAGCTAAAAGGTGCAGAGGTGACTCACTGAAGTTATACAAATAAATAAAATATAATCTGTCTTAAAATGACAGGGAGGGCCGTGGACTCGTCGTATCGTAGAAGAAATCAATTTATCAGGTAAGCATAAATTTCCTTTTCTTCTACAAGATACAAGTCCACGGATTTCATCCTTACTTGTGGGATACAATATCAAAGCTACAGGACACGGATGAAAGGGAGAGACAAGACAGAGACCTAAATGGAAGGCACCACGGCTTGAAGAACTTTTCTCCCAAAAACAGCCTCAGAAGAAGCAAAAGTATCAAATTTGAAAAATTTGGAAAAAGTATGAAGGGACGACCAAGTCGCAGCCTTACAAATCTGTTCAAGAGATGAATCATTTTTAAAGGCCCATGTGGAAGCCACAGCCCTAGTAGAATGAGTCGTAATTCTTTCAGGAGGCTGCTGTCCAGCAGTCTCATATGCTAGGCAGATGATACTCCTCAGCCAAAAAGAAAGAGAGGTAGCCATAGCTTTCTGTCCCCTACGCTTTCCAGAATAAACAATGAATAATGAAGATGATTGACGGAAATCCTTAGTTGCCTGTAAGTAAAACTTTAAGGCACGAACCACGTCCAGGTTATGTAACAGACGCTCCTTCTTAGAAGAAGGATTAGGACACAAGGAAGGAACAACAATTTCCTGATTAATATTCTTATTTGAAACAACCTTGGGAAGAAAACCAGGTTTGGTACGTAGAACCACCTTAACAGAATGAAATAGGAGATAAGGCGAATCGCACTGTAATGCTGAAAGCTCAGAAACTCTTCGAGCAGAAGAAATAGCAACTAAAAACAGAACTTTCCAAGATAACAATTTAATATCTATGGAATGCATAGGTTCAAACGGAACCCCTTGAAGAACTAAATTCAAACTCCAGGGAGGAGTAATTGGTCTAAATACAGGCTTAACTCAAAAAGACTGAACATCTGGCACATCTGCCAAACGTTTGTGAAACAAAATTGACAAAGCCGAAATATGTCCCTTTAAATAACTTGCTGATAACCCTTTCTCCAATCCTTCTTGGAGAAAAGACAGAATCCTGGGAATCCTAACTTTACTCCTTGAGTAACCCTTGGATTCACACCAATAAAGATATTTACGCCATATCTTATGATAGATTTTTCTAGTGACAGGCTTTCTAGCCTGTATCAAAGTATTGATGACCGAATCAGATAATCCCTGCTTAGATAAAATCAAGCATTCAATCTCCACGCAGTCAGCTACAGAGAAATTAGATTTGGATGTTGGAAAGGACCTTGAATGAGACCTTGAATGTCCACTAAATCCGCATACCAAGTCCTGCATGGCCACGCAGGCACTATCAGGATTACTGAAGCTCTCTCCTGTTTGATTCAAGCAATCACGCGTGGAAGGAGAGGAAACGGTGGAAACACATAAGCTAAGCTGAACGTCCAAGGCACTGCCAAAGCATCTATCAGTTCGGCCTGGGGATCCCTTGACCTGTATCCGTAACGTGGAAGCTTGGCATTCTGACGAGATGCCATCAGATCCAGTTCCGGTCTACCCCATTTGCGAATCAATGAAGCAAACACCTCCGGATGGAGTTCCCACTCCCCCGGATGAAAAGTCTGACGAATCTGCTTCACAAATTTCTACTCCTGGGATGTAGATTGCCGACAGATAACAAGAGTGGGTCTCCGCCCATCGGATTATCTTGGATACTTCTGTCATCGCTAAGGAACTCCTTGTTCCCCCCTGATGATTGATATATGCCACAGTCGTGATGTTGTCCGACTGGAACCTGATGAATTTGGCCGAAGCCAACTGAGGCCACGCCTGAAGCGCATTGAATATTGCTCTCAGTTCCAGAATATTTATTGGAAGTTAAAACACCCTGAGCCTTCAGGGAATTCCAGACTGCACTCCAGCCCAGAAGGCTGGCGTCCGTTGTCACCATCACCCACGAGGGTCTGCGGAAACAAGTCCCCTGGGACAGATGATCCAGTGACAACCACCAAAGAAGAGAGTCTCTGGTCTCTTGATCCAGATTTATCTGAGAAGATAAATTTGCATAATCCCCATTCCACTGTCCGAGCATGCACAGCTGCAGTGGTCTGAGAGGAAAGCGAGCAAACGGAATGATGTCCATTGCCGCTACCATTAATCCAATTACCTCCATACACTGAGCCACTGATGGCCGAGGAATGGACTGAGTATTTAGAATCTTTGATTTTTTGACCTCCGTAGAAATATTTTCATGTCTACCGAGTCTATTAGAGTTCCCAAGAAGGGGACCCTTGTCTGTGGAACTAGTGAACTCTTTTCTATGTTCACCTTCCAACCGTGAGTTCTCAGAAAAGACAGGACTGTGTCTGTGTGAGATTTTGTCAGATGATAAGTTGATGCCTGGATCAAAATGTTATCCACATAAGGTGCCACTGCTATGCCTCGCAATCTCAGAACTGCCAGAAGAGACCCTAGAACCTTTGTGAAGATTCTGGGTGCTGTGGCTAACCCGAAGGGAAGAGCCAGAAACTGATAATGTTTGTCCAGGAAGGCAAACCTTAGAAACCGATGATGATCCTTGTGGATAGGAATATGAAGGTAAGCATCCTTCAAGTCCACAGTAGTCATATATTGACCCTCCTGGATCATTGGTAAGATTGTTCGTATAGTCTCCATCTTGAACGATGGGACTCTGAGAAACTTGTTTAGACACTTGAGATCTAAAATGGGTCTGAAAGATCCCTCTTTTTTGGGAACCACGAAAAGATTTGAGTAAAACCCCTGTCCCTGTTCTGGAACGGGACAGATTACTCCCATGGTATAGAGGTCTTTTACACAGCGTAAGAACGCCTCTCTTTTTATCTGGTCTACAGATAATCGTGAAAGATGAAATCTCCCTCTTGGGAGAAAATCCTTGAATTCCAGTTGATACCCGTGGGTCACAATTTCCAGCGCCCAGGGGTCCTGAACGTCTCTTGCCCAAGCCTGAGCAAAGAAAGAAAGTCTGCCCCCTACTAGAACCGGTCCCGGATCGGGGGCCGCCCCTTCATGCTGTCTTTGTAGCAGCAGCGCGCTTATTGGATTGTTTACCTTTATTCCAAGCCTGGTTGGGTCTCCAGACTGACTTGGATTGAGCAAAATTCCCTTCCTGCTTTGTGGAGGAAGAGGAAGCAGAGGGTCCTCCTTTATAATTTCAAAAGAAACTAAAATTATTTTGTTTACCCCTCATCTTAACAGACTTATCCTGAGGTAGGGCATGGCCTTTACCTCCAGTAATGTCAGAAATGATCTCCTTCAATTCAGGCCCAAAAAGGGTCTTACCTTTAAAGGGAATAGCTAAAAGCCTAGTTTTTGATGACACATCAGCAGACCAAGATTTGAGCCATAACGCTCTACGCGCTAGAATAGCAAATCCTGCATTTTTCGCCATTAATTTAGCGATTTGAAAAGCGGCATCAGTAATAAAATAATTAGCTGACTTGAGAGCCTTAATTCTATCCAAAATGTCATCTAATGGAGTCTCAACCTTCAGAGACTCTTCTAGAGCCTCAAACCAAAAAGCTGCTGCAGTAGTTACTGGAACAATACAAGCCATAGGTTGTAAAAGGAAACCCTGATGAATAATTAATTTCTTTAGAAGACCCTCTAACTTCCATAGGGTCTTTGAAAGCACAACTGTCCTCAATGGGTATAGTTGTACGCTTAGCCAGGGTAGATATAGCTCCCTCTACCTTAGGGACCGTTTGCCACGAGTCCCGAATGGTGTCTGATATGGGAAACATTTTCTTAAAATTAGGAGGGGGAGAAAACGGTATACCTGGTCTGTCCCATTCCTTTTTTATAATTTACGAAATTCTTTTAGGAACTGGAAAAACATCAGTGTAAGTAGGCACCTCAAGATATTTGTCCATGTTACACAATTTCTCTGGTGGTATCACAATAGGGTCACACTCATCCAGAGTCGCTAAAACCTCCCGAAGTAACAGGCGGAGGTGTTCAAGCTTAAATTTAAAGGACGTAACGTCCGAATCTGTCTGAGGTAACACATTCCCTGAGTCTGAAAGCTCTCCCTCAGACAGCAATTCCCTGACCCCTAACTCAGAGCACTGTGAGGGTACATCGGAAATAGCCAATAAAGCATCAGAGGATTCAGTATTCACATTAATACCTGACCTACTGCGTTTACCCTGTAACACTGGTAATTTAGATAATACCTCCGTAAGGGTAGTTGACATAACTGCAGCCATCTCCTGCAGAGTAAAAGAATTAGACGCACTAGAGGTACTTGGCGTCGCTTGTGTGGGTGTTAAAGGATGTGACACTTGGGGAGAATTGGATGGCATATACTGATTCTCTTCAGACTGAGAATCATCCTTAGGCACACTTTCTTGACCTAAAATATGCTTTTTACAATGTAAGGCCTTTTCAGTACAAGAGGTTCACAATGTAAGAGGGGGTTCCACAATAGCTTCTAAACACATAGAACAATGTGAATCCTCAATGTCAGACATGTTGAACAGACTAGTAATAACCACAACAGTCGTTAAACACTTTATATATTGCTTTAAACAAATTTTGAGAAACGTGTACTGCGCCTTTAAGGAATAAAAAGCGCACAATGTTTCCAAAACTGCTTCAAAAACGTTAATTTGCTCTAAAACTTAACTGTAGCTCATTAATGGCTCCAAAAATTATTGCACCCCAAGAGTAAGGGGAGTAATTAACCTCTAAAAGGAACTTAAATCACAAAAATGTCAAATAAATGCTTGCTGCTTCTCAGCCAGAAGGAAGTACGCATCTGATGGCCGATGCTCGAGTAGGCCTGAAGCGGTTTTAAGCAAAAACTAAGTGGAACATATTACACCCCAAACAACATACCAGTATAAACAAACCGGTTTATCTGTGCAAACAAAAACCGATCAACAGTTCCTGCCTCTCCCAGTGTCTCATATAATCCCATTATAATGAATGCCCAATATGTCAACAGAAAAATAAAACATAGGTTTCCAGTAACAACCCTTTGTCTAACAGGTCTACTGCTTACCCCATTCCTTTGCAGGGAAATAAATGCCAGCCAGTTCTGATATATCAAGTCTCTTCAGAAATAAAGGGCTGCACACCGTTCTCCACACTGAAGATGTCTCTTGTGTTACCTTCAGAAGTCTTGTGGGAACTAACATGGATCTTAGTTACAGCTGCTAAGATCATCAACCTCAGGGCAGAAATCTTCTTCCATATCCCCCTGAGGAAAAAAGTACACACCGGTACCATTTAAAATAAAAAACTTCTTGATTGAAGAAACTAAAACTAACACCTCACTTTACCTCTTCCTAGTATAACACAGGCAAAGAGAATGACTGGGGGTGGAGGGGAAGGGAGGAGCTATATATACAGCTCTGCTGTGGTGCTCTTTGCCACTTCCTGTTAGCAGGAGGATAATATCCCACAAGTAAGGATGAAATCCGTGGACTCGTCGTATCTTGTAGAAGAAACAACCTATGCTTTCTTCCACAAAGATTAAATTAAATTACAGCTTTACGATTTCATGTTACTGCTTTTTTGTGTTGTGTGAAAAAATACTGTAATAAAGACATTTTTCTTCTGGTTTCTACACTTGGCAGGTTAAGATCAGGATAAATCACTCTTCCCTGAGGTTCAATACTGAAGTGGTGATTTTTCACAAAGCCACAACCTTACTAAAGTGCACATTCAGGATTATCCCCATTTTGGTGTAATTGTTTTCTCTACTTTACCGTCAATAGCTTCAATGAATCACAAGGGTATGTGTGTTCTGAATATAACAGAATGCCTTCGGCACTGAGAGGAGGAATATTATAGCTATAAGCAGTGGCTGCTGACTACCTGGTGCTAATGTTCCATGGAGATCCACAGAGAAAAGCATTAGTTATTTAAAAGAATGTTTTCATTACATATTTGGTGGTCAGCGCCATGAATCCCTTCACTTATCTACAGAGTTTTACATATATAAATCTGTACCAAGAAGCTAACATTTTCCAATACAGCATGTTATTCACTATTATAGGTTGCTAAAACTGCATTCCTGCTTAGTTTAAACTCCCGGTTAAAGAGTGGAAAAATATCTGAGTCATTCATGTTTGTGCCGATAGATAGATATATGATAAATAGATAATATATAGATATAGACATAAACAAACTGAGTACAATGAAGATATTAAACTTTTTCTGTTTCTCTCCTGCCTAGTTCCTTTTTTTTCTTTTACTGCTTTTTTCAGCCTTTTATATATTTATTGAGAAATCTTTTAAAAAACAAAGTGTTGTATTTTCAGTACATAATTCTTCAGCTGTAATTCAACATATCCTGAAAAAGGTTCTCAGAATTCATGCTAATGGGATAATCTCACAGTGATATTATGCTACAGAGGCAAACTGACATACAAACAATTCACAAAAGTTACAAAACTACTTTGTGAAACCAAACAATGACTGTCATGGATACTATTATTTTCCTTGCTTGTTCTACTAGATCAGTTGGTACACAGCACACCTATGTTTTTGAAGAGCTAAGAAATCTGTCCTCTATGTCTGCATAGAAAATACATTAAACTTACCTATGATTCGATTATTATGCGTAACAATCATGTTGGAGTGACGAGAGGGGGATGATGGGTATGTAGGGGGTGGCGAAAATGGCCGCTGAAAGTGATTCACTGGACTGCCTGAACTTCCATTAATTGTTACTGGAGTCTGCAAAAAACAAGAGTGTTTAATGACACACATTATTCTGCATGTTACATGATGGAACTGTTGGGAACATTATGAATAAACCAAGCCGTGTTACTAAAGCTACAGGCATAACAAGCTAATGGTATGTTAGCATTAAAACACTGCTATCTACACAGCAAGCACAACTGGTTAAAACTAATTAGTCAAACTATGGTAACACTTTCTAGGTTTACATGCAAGCATCACCTACAGAGGTGCAGAAATGAGGCCTCCTATAGTTCAATGATGGTAGAAAAAACCCAAAAGCCAATATGCCAGATTTCAGCAATTCTTTCCCCCCACATATACGTAAATGCATTGTGTGTAATGATAACACGTTATGATTTCCCATACAGTTCTAAGCTATGCAAGAACCAAAGAATATTTGTTTGCATTAAAAGCCAAGTAGGATATTATTTAATCAGGACACTGCAAATTGTAATTATGTACTCAGTACTTTGTTTTTGTTTTTCCCTTTGAAAATATGACAGGTAAATTGATAATATGTCAAGTGATGGAGACTAATATTTAATTTGTCATGCAATAATTGACATAAATGTACTTTGTGTGTTTTTTAAAAGCATGATTGTTACAGCGATCTAGTCATGTATTTATTATAATCCGCTAGGTCTTCCAGATGCTTTTATGTTTGTCTTCCCTTGTTATAATGTGCTGCTTTTAGCATGGAACTAAAAGCCCAAGTACCAGACTAAACAGTCATACACCAGCACCCATTTCTCTTCCATGAGCGATGTGAAGGGAACTATTAGGCACACCTGCCACAGCTATTGGCATTTAAAGGTAAGCATCTGCCCCCCATATAATCCTCCCCACCGAGAGTAAACATTGCAGGGGGGGGGGGGGGAAGACAAATGAATGTCCATTTTTTTCTTTCAATTCCCCTGAATAAAGCTCAGTTTTAGAGGAAGAAGCACAGTATTCTGGGAGTTACACAGCATTCTTGAATTTCTAGTTCCCTATTTCCTTCTCAGTATTGTGCCACTGCAGTTCTGGACTCTAATTCCCAGCATGCAATGTACAATGGTGAGGAATGAAAGTCCTCTCCCATCTGCTTTTTAACAGCAGCAAAGAATATTATTATTATTATTGTTCTACTTTATTTATAAAGCTCCAACATATTCCGTAGCGCTGTCCATTGGTATAGTTTGTTTAAATAAAACAACGATACAAAACTTGTAAGAGACAAGACATAATTTGACAAATAAATACAGGAGGAATTCAAGGCCCTATTCCTGTGGAGGAATGTAAGGCTGCAAGGGTGAAAATTATGTTAATACAGAGTTAGATGAGGGTAAGTATTAGGTAAGTGGAATTAATGTATTACTGAGTTGGGTGTTAGGCTTCCCTGAACAAAAAGGTCTATAGGGAGCGTTTTAAAAAATTCAGATTAAGGGAAAGTCTGAAAGCATTCCAGAGGGTAGGTGCCACATGAGAGAAGTCCTGCAGTCTAGCATGGGAATAAATGATAAAGATGTAAGGAGCAGATCATTGTTGGATCTTAGTGGGCAGGCTGAACTATATTTGTTGATTAGTGAAGATAGGTAGTGGGGAGCGGCGTTGGTAAGGACTATGTAGGTCAGGGTGAGAATTTTTAATTTAATTCTGCTGTGAATGGTGAGCCGGTGAAGGGACTCGCAGACAGGTGCAGCAGATACTGAGTGATGGTTATGGTGGATTAGCCTGGCAGAGGCATTTAGGATGGATTGAAGGGGGAAGAGGCAGGAGAAAGACCAGTGACCAAACAATGAATATAACAATAAAGACATTACAGCATGCAACTGAGTCACTGTTGTGGAAATATATCTATCTATATATATATACATATACAGTGAATATAAAAAGTCTACTTATAACTGGGCATGTAGCTGTGTTCAGAATTAAGCAATCACATTCAAAAGCATGTTAAAGGACCAGTCAACACATTAGATTTGCATAATCAACAAATGCAAGATAACAAGACAATGCAATAGCACTTAGTCTGAACTTCAAATGAGTAGTAGATTTTTTTATAACAAATTTCAAAGTTATGTATATTTCCACTCCCCTTGTACCATGTGATAGCAATCAGCCAATCACAAATGCATATACGTGTAGTCTGTGAATTCTTGCACATGCTCAGTAGGATCTGGTGACTCAAAAATTGTAAATATAAAAGACTGTGCACATTTTTTTTAATGGAAGAATATTGGAACGTTGTTTAAAATTACATGCTGTATCTGACTCATGAACATTTAATTTAACCTGAGTGTCCCTTTAAATAGGAGTCAGTACACACCTGCCATCATTTAAAGTGCCTCTGATTAACCCCAAATAAAGTTCAGCTGTTCTAGTAGTTCTTTCCTGATATTTTCTTAGTCGCATCCTACAGCAAAAACTATGGTCCGCAGAGAGCTTTCAAAGCATCAGAGGGATCTCATTGTTAAAAGGTGTCAGTCAGGAGAAGGGTACACAAGAATTTGCAAGGCATTAGATATACCATGGAACACAGTGAAGACAGTCATCACCAAGTAGAGAAAATATAACGCAACAGTGACATTACCAAGAACTAGACGTCCCTCCAAAATTGATGAAAAGACGAGAAGAAAACTGGTCTGGGAGGCTGCCAAGAGCCTACAGCAACATTAAAGGAGCTGCAGGAATAGCTGGCAAGTACTGTCTGTGTGGTAAATGTGACAACAACCGCCCGTATTCTTCATATGTCTGGCTATGAGTTAGAGTGGCAAGACAGAAGCCTTTTCTTACGAAGAAAAACAGCTAAAGTCCAGCTAAAACACATCTGAAGTCTCCCAAAAGCATGTGGGAAAAAGTGTTCTGATCTGATGAAACATAGGTTGAACTTTTAGGCCATAATTCCAAAAGATATATTTGGCACAAAAACAACACTGCATATAACCAAAAGAACACCATACCCACAGTGAAGCATGGTGGTGGCAGCGCCATGCTTTGGGGCTGTTTTTCTTCAGCTGGAACTGGGGCCTTAGTCAAGGTAGAGGGAAATATAAACAGTTCCAAATACCAGTCAACATTGGCACACAACCTTCAGGCTTCTGCTAGAAAGCTGAACATGAAGAGAAACTTTATCAGCATGACAACGACCCAAAGCATACATCTAAATCAACAAAGGAATGGCTTCACCAGAAGAAGATTAAAGTTTTGGAATGGCCCAGCCAGAGCCCAGACCTGAATCCGATTGAAAATCTGTGGGGTGATCTGAAGAGGCCTTTGCACAGGAGATGCCCTCGCAATTTGACAGATTTGGAGTGTTTTTGCAAAGAAGAGTGGGGTCATCTTGCCAAGTCAAGAGGTGCCATGATGATAGACTCATACCCAAAAAGACTAAGTGCTGTAATAAAATCAAAAGGTGCTTCAACAAAGTATTAGTTTAAAGGTGGGCACACTTATGCAACCGTATTATTTTAGGTTTTTTTATTTTTACCTCCCTACACCTAAAATATTTCAGTTTGTTTTTCAATTGAGTTGTACAGTTTATAGGTCACATTAAAGGCGGAAAAAGTTCTGAAATTATTTATTATTATTATTATTTATTCTGAAATCTTTGTCTCATTTGTTACATCACAGAAACCTGACATTTTAACAGGGGTGTGTAGACTTTTTTATATGTATATATACACATATATACACATATATATATATATATATATATATATATATATATATATATATATATATATACAGGGCTCAAAATTTCCACTAGCCAGTGGCGAGTGAAAGTTAGTGAGCAAATGTTGGGCTACAATACAAATATTATCTAATAGGATATTATATATCTGTGAAAGGGCAATGATATATTATTCATCTAGGGCTATAGGGAACCCATTAGTGCTTAGACTGTTCCTTCTGAGAGGGCACACAAGGGCAGAGAGAGATTGAAGAGGAACAGTTAAAGTAGAGAAAAAAAAACAGATACAGAGTGGAGAAAAAAAAAGAAAAAAGTGAAGAGATATGAGAGAGGAAGAGTGTAAAGAGAAGATATGGTGTGAGAGAGAGAAGGGAGAGGGAAAAAATAGAGATTGAAGATAGTGGAGAAGGAAAGATGATAGTTATAAAACAATTTTTCCAGGTCTGCTTTGTCTTCACATTAATGTTAACACTCTCCGCTTTCTCTTAGATTAACAACTTCCTTATTCTGTCCAGCTGTTGTCTTCCCCAGAACACTCGATGTTGCTAACTGCTATGCACTTTTTTTTTTTTTTTATTTACTACTGTATGTGTCATTATTTAATTTATGGTATAAAACAAAAAACAATATTAAAAAAAATACTGCACAATAAGGTGTTTCACATTGGCTAAACATATGCAAAGGGGGGGGGGGGGGTAGTGAGCGTCAGTGGGTAGCAGGTGGGATCAAAAGTGGCAAGTAACATTTTGGGCTGGCTAGTTATGCTTGAAATTTCCTTCTGTGTTTATGTCTTTATCACAGCTCCCTAGTGTCAGCTATTCATGACAAATCTGTTTACTGCATCAGTTGTCAACAGCAAAATGATGATATTTTAAATGGTGATATTTTGCTATCTGTCACAAGAACTGTGAGCGTTTCTATGGTAAAAAAAAAAAGTGTCAATACTGAAACCTGGTGTTTATCAGCTCTTTGCATGTACATGGAGAATTTCCTCAGTTTTAGCAAACCTATTATCTATAGCTTATTTAATGCCCTTCAATATAATCCTTTCTGTGCTATTAAATATAACAATTTAGCTGTGCATTTTGGCAAGAAATTAAACTTGTGTGTGTCTCACACCATATGCAAACTGTTTGTGCTATGATGATTAATGAAAAAATAAGAAAGGATTTAACAAAAGGTTTGTAAGGAATTTATAGTTCATACTTATATTGTGGTAATATTCATAGACAGCATAACAACAAACCACAACACTAGGCAAGAAAAGTACTCATCTGAGGCCAGACAAAGCTTAATAGCTTGAATTATGGATGGTACCAGCCCAAGGGGCAGCCTCTTTTAGCCCACTTGTGACTTACAAAAGGAATATCAGTCTTATCCCATCAGGAAGATTAGTCCAGCCAAAAATACCAGGCAATAGACTTCTGAACAATGTGTACAACTAACATCAGACATACATTTCTGCCTTTATGGGCCTCATCTATGAAGGTGCAGCTATATCCCTCTAAGTCATAGTGGGCCATGTCCGGTTGCCCCATCATCCTAGTTGGTACCATCCCATAGGGCAAGCTATCAAAGGAAGAATAAACCTCAAATCTTTGTTTCATGATTCAGATAGAGCATAACATTTAAAAACAACCTTTGAATGTACTTTTTTTTAATCAAATTTGCTTCATTCTTTTAGTATCCCTTGTTTAAAGAGCAGCAACTACCGTGAATTGGCTGAACACATCAGGTGAGCCAATGACAGCAGGCATATATATCTATCCACCAATCGGCAGCTAGCTCTCAGTAGTGCATTGCTGCTCCTGAAACTACATAGGTACTAAGGGGCCGATTTAACAAATAATCGGACTGACATGATCCGCTGCATCGGATCATGTCCACCCGACAACGCTAAATGCCGACAGCATACGCTGTCGGCATTTAACATTATTATTATTATAATACTTTATTTATTATGCGCCAACATATTCCGCAGCGCTGTCCATGGATACAATTCATTTAAGTAACACAATACAAGACTTGTAAGATACAGGACAAAATTTACAAACACATACAGGAGGGATTGAGGGCCCTATTCCCGTGGGAACTTACAATCTAGAAGGGTAGGAGGTTGAGAAACAGGAGGTGAGGACTGCAAGACTGAGAAAGATGGTAATACAGAGTTAGATGAGGGAAATGTTAGGTAAGTGAAATTAATTTATTATTTAGTTGGGTGGTAGGCTTCTCTGAACAGAAAAGTCTTCAGGGAACATTTAAAGGAAGAAAGATTAGGGCAAAGCCTGACAGCACGAGGGAGAGTGTTACAGAGGGTAGGTGCTGCACGACAGAAGTCCTGCAGTCTAGCATGAGAGGAGGTGATAGTTGTGGACAGGGCCGGATTGGGCAGTCGGGATACCGGGAAAAATCCCGGTGGGCCGCCAGCCCAGCTGGGCTGGCTGACTGCTGTGCTGTATAAATATATTATTGTATTTTTGCTCGCTTCACTTCCTTTCCTTCCTTGCGATTTGAAAATATTTTGAAAATATTGCGGCGGTAATTATCACATCATATCAGCAGTGATCAGTCGTCCCTGCTGTTACAGTACACACACTGACTTAGTCCCCAGGGCTCACACTTACTCTGTGATGCTAACCGCTAAGGTGCTAACCTTCCTAAGGACCTCGGACCTTACCTAAGACCTTAGTTACCGCAGTCCGACCGCAACTACTACCAATTAGCCTTGATGAAGTTCCATAATCAGATGCCAGAGTGTGACTGAGTCTGTGTCTGACTGTCACTCACACAATCAGTCACAGGCTCAGTGTGTCAGTGACAGTCAGTCTGTCACTGAGGCCGGCGGCGGGCAGAGCGAGCACAGGGCCACTGGGCCAGGGTCAGGAGAACTCAGGTCTCACTGTCTCAGGATCATAAGCGGGGGCCGGGTCGGTCACTGGGTCAGGTGGTGGGGCGGGCCGGCGGCTTACCTAACATCACGACACACTGAGTGAGTTGACTGACTCTCTTCCAACCGTAACACCTCATCACGACTTAGTGGAGGGAGTAGTCAGTGAGCCGAGCCGTTGGGAGTAATGCTGTGCAGCAGGCCACATGGGGACACGTGTGGGAGCAGCAGGGACTGAACCTTTAACCTGCTGAAGAAAGACTGCGGGACCCAGTCACAGGTGGCTGGCATATTAGTGCCATTGCAACTTGGCAACAACAGCAGCAAAGCAGCCAGCAGAGAGACACTGGCAGGCAGCGCCAACAGGGCAGGCTGCAGGCACATTCATTCAGTTTGATCATCACGAATTCATAATCATGTATGTAATATTTTTTTTTATAAATTATTATTTAATTTGTTAATGTGAACAAGTTATTACTAACAGAACAAGGCAAATTAGGTAAAATAAGTAAATTGAATAGCTAAATTGAATTTTTACTTTTTACCTAAGAGAGACTGTGTGAACCTATGTGTGTGTGTGTGTTGTGTGTGGGAGAGACTGTGTGAACCTATGTGTGTGTGTGTTGTGTGTGGGAGAGACTGTGTGAACCTATGTGTGTGTGTGTGGGAGAGACTGTGTGAGTGGGCCTATGTGTGTGAGAGAGAGAGAGAGAGAGAGACTGTGTGAGTGGGCCTATGTGTGTGTGAGAGAGAGAGACTGTGTGAGTGTGAGAGAGACTGTGTGAGTGAGCCTATGTGTGTGTGAGAGAGAGAGACTGTGTGAGTGTGAGAGAGACTGTGTAAGTGAGCCTATGTGTGTGTGAGCGTGTTTGAGAGACTGTGTGCATGAGACTGTGTGAGCGTGTGCGTAAGTGCCTTTGTGTGAGTTTCTGTATATGTGTTAATATGTATATACATTTTTTGTTGCGCTGTGTGTGGTGCGAGGCTGAGCTAGAGCCGGAGGGGGGCGGAGCTGACCTGAAGGGGGCGGGGCTGAGTCAGAGGGGGCTGGGCTTGGCCATATAAATTTCCAGGGCTGGTCTGATGTCCCAGTCCGGCCCTGGTTGTGGATGCAAGGAGCAGGTCATTGTTGGATCTTAGTGGACGGGCTGGAGTATACTTGTGTATTAGAGAGGATAGGTAGAGGGTGACAATAACGTACAAATTAACACTGCACCCCTCATAACGCAAAACTCGTAATCTAGCCGATAGTTAATTTGTTGTACTCAAACTGCTCTATAGTAATGCATTGCTGGATACAGTGTTTGTAAGAACGAATAACATTGCTAGAAAGATTGATGCAAAAGGTAAATTGGAACGTTTTGGTTTTTAACAATCTGTAATCTGTATCATGCAAGTTTGATTCTGACTTTCGCATCCACTGATCAGTCTAAACAATCCGTTAGACCTATTTAATTTAAAGCTATCTCCAATATAAAGTTGTTAAAAAATAAAATTAGTTTGTCTTACAATTATTCTCTAATAATTCAGGAACTTAAAGGTAACAACTATCTTTTAGAACAAATTAGCACTCTTATTTTGGATTATGAGGCATACAAAATAGTCATCATATAGCCCTATATCATTTCTACCCTGCCCCCTTATAAGTTTCCTCCATACTGTATTTTCTGGTATTTACTAAAGTAAACTATAGTAATTTGTAACACTATTACTAAGTAAGTGAAAAAAAGTTACTTGCCCACAAAATGTTGAAGAAAGGCAAAAGGCTAAAATCTCAGGGTGTCTATTAGAAGGCAGAGACTCAATTTTTAAGTTCTAGCCTACAAAATGTTACCACATAGTCAACATCTCTGCATATATAGTTTACATGGGTGTAAAGTGCAAACAAAGGCACAAAACAGAAATTAAATGTGTAATTTAAATATTTTTGCTTTGTCATACATTGATGGGTTGGTAATTCAGTAAGCAACAAATATATGAAACAATTTTTGCCATGCCACATCTGCTATGTGTGCAGTCTTGGTGCGTTAGCACATGCAATGCATTGCAACAAACCCACTCGCTCCTGGCTTTAAAAAAGGCACTCGTCTTTCTAATGTAATAGCACGAAAGGTAGCAGGAAAAAATGATAATGTATCTTTCTTCAGCCATGAAGCCATTACCTTCACTTTGGTAGTAAATTTCTGGCTTCCAACCTGAGATTAGAAGATAGTAAGAAACAAAGATGTATTATGACATAATAAAACATTGCTTTGCGTAAATTTTTTTACAAGCTTTTACATGAGTTATTTGCTTGCCAGCATGTTAGATGAATACAGGTAATTTATAATATGTAAGGACCAGAAGCCTATGATACAGGCAAATGTGACAGTGATAAGTTCCTCTTCTCTGGGATTTTACCCTCAAAGGCCATATAACATATTAGGTGTTTTGGTAGCAAAACAAAAGAGCTCTGTAAACATTACATTATTGGTGACTTAACAGTAGTGCAGAAGGCAAGGGGGCCCATTTATCAAGCTCCGTATGGAGCTTGTGGGCCCGTATTTTTCTGCCAAGTCTGAAGACCGCTGCTCCATAACCCTGTCCGCCTGCTCTGAGCAGGCGGACAGAAAACGCCGGAAATCAACCTGATCGAGTACAATCGGGTTGATTGACAGCTCCCTGCTGGCGGCCCATTGGCCGGGAGTCAGCAGGGGGCGGCGTTGCACCAGCAGCTCTTTGTGAGCTGCTGGTGCGATGTTAAATGCGGAGAGCATATTGCTCTCCGCATTCAGCGAGGTCTTGCGGACCTGATCCGCACTGTCGGATCAGGTCCGCAAGACCTTTAATAAATAGACCCCAATGTCTAAACAAGAAAACAAGACCATAAAGGCATTGACTGAACGTGCAATATAAAAAAGGGCATCAACATGAGGGCAACAGAAACGTAAAATATATAAAATGTGGGTCATTCAATATTACATTTATTAGTGTGAAAATAAATGTAAAGCTCATGGCATTAAAATAATGTTAACAGATATTCCAGCAGTAAATTAACATCTGATTAACTACTCAAGTAAACAACAAAGAAGAATCCTAACCATGTACTCCTCTCAGAACACTTTTCTATCTCTGAAGCATACAATCTAGGATTCCATGCTTCTATGGATACAAGGACCTCTGTGTCTAGAGAACAATGTTACAAAATTGATTGATTCACCATAGATACACCCTAGAGACAGAAATTCTAAGATCCTGGCATATGCTGCTGGTTAGACTAAGTGTCCAATGTTTTCAGAATAAGGGCCATATTTGAGTTTTAATTTTATCCTTAGGACTTATTCTATTAATCTAAGCTATATTTATATTATATTAATTATTGTATGTATGTTCTCTTATATTAACTTCAAATTGTAATTATTTTATATTTTTAGCAAGTCATACTTAATCTATTCATAGAATGCAGCTAGTTGCAGGTGGAGGAATAGTGGTGAAGAAGTGAATAGTTAGAAAAAAGGCAGACAGTAAATGGTCAACCCTGCTTTAGATTGCATATTACCTTAGGATAGGGTTACACAATAACCAATTTCTTCATTAAAGACTGTGGATTTTTATTGATACAAGCAGCTATAAAAATAATCGATTGAAGACACTAGGAGGAGGGAAAAAAGATAACCCAATACACCAGAGCTTTAAATCCCTCCCACTTCCCCACAATGCTCAGTAATACATATAAAAAACAGAAACAGTAAGCAGGAAAGATAAAATATGGCAAATGAAGTGCAAAACAAGTACTGCGTCCACCTGAACAGAAAGGGAGGTGTTTGTGGACTCACTATCATGAAAGAAACAAATTTATCAGGTAAGCATACATTTTGTTTTCTTTCATCAGATGGTGAGAGTCCACAATTCACCACATGTAGGAATCAATACACAAGCAGTGAAGTACACGAGATAACCATGAAATGGTGGGACAAACAGTAAACACAGGTACATTACTAATTAGGCACTACAGCCCGCAGTACTTTCCTGCCAAAACCAACTTCAGAAAAGGCATACACAGCAAAGCGATAAAACTTAAAGAAGTGTGCAAAGAAGAATCAATAGAATCCTCATTATGTAAAGCCCAAAAACTGGTAACTGCTTTAGTAGAATGCGCAGTAATGCACTTAGGGGGAGCCTTCACTGCCCTCAAATATGCCTTAAGAATTAAGGCTTTAAGCCAGGCAGCTAAAGTAACAGCTGTAGATTTTTGACTCTTGCAAGGACCAGAAAAATGTACATAAGAGAATAATAAAGACTGTGGCTTCTATAAAATATTTAAGAGCTTTCACAACATTTAAATTGTGAAAAAGATGCTACTTAGAGTTCTTAGGGGCTGGACAAGAAGAAGGAACCACAATTTCTTGACTAATAGACTCTGTAGATACTTCTTTAGGAAGAAAAGAATATCTAGTATGAAGAACAGCCTTATCCTGCTGACAATTTAGAAAAGGAGGTTTGCATGACAAAGCTGAAAGATCAGAAGCCTTCCTAGCCAGAGAAATAGCTAGAACAAAAATAACTTTCCAGGATAAAAGCTGAAGGTCTAAACCAAGTATCGGCTCAAAAAAGGAGTTTGAAGAACCCTCAAAACTAGAGTAAAATTCCAAGGAAAAATGTAAATCAGGTTGAACGACCAGGGAACCACTAGGGCATCTATCAGACTTGCCAGAGGGTCAAGCTGGGTCAAACGAGAGGCATGACATTTATCTCTTGCACACCACGTCTCACAATTTGGTCAAAATCTTTCTGATTCAGAGACCATTCCTCTGGGTGAAGAGACTGGTAACTGAGAAAGTCCCTGCCTCACAATTGTTGCCACCGGAATGTAGATAACAGAAATCATGTAATGATGGCGTTCTGCCCAGTTGATAATGCAGAACACTTCCCTGCAATTGGAGGGGCCATAGATGAAATCTAGCAAATGGAACTGCATCTGAGAGAGCAATCATGAGACTCACAACTTCCATGCACTAAGGAACGGAAGGGTGAGGATGCATCTGCAAACGGGTACAGACCTTCTGCAACTTCAGTCTGCGCTGATCTGTTAGGGACAAACACAGAGTCACTGAATTGATTGTGAACCCCAAAAATGATACACATGTGTCTGAGAAGTTAAGAAGCCTTTTGGAAAAAAACATTTCCATCCATGTCTCTGAAGCAACTGAAATACTAGCTGAGTGTGAGACACAGCCAGATGAAGAGAGAGAGCCTGAAGCAGAAAGTGATCTAATTAAGAAACTACAGAAATTCCATGAGCTCTAACTATAGGCAACAGAGCTTTCAGCACTTTTGTAAATACTCTGGGAGCTGTAGCCAGACTGAAAGAAATAATGGTCTATAAAAGCAAATTTCAGGAACTTTACATGATTATTGTCAATATAAAACATACTGAACAGTACTCCCTTTCTTTGGTATAAAAATAATATAATAAGATTTGAATAAAACCCCTGGTTTAATTTTGAAGTTAGTAAATAGGTATAGAAAAAAATGTGTCTGAAAACTCTATGTCCAGCCTAGCTATCTCCTTGTTAGGTAGGTGATATCCAAACCTCTCAAAATAAAAATCAAAAATAGTATATATAGGAGATGCGCTAAAAAGCTGCTGGACGAAAACAATATATAATTTAGAGTATAAAATGCTTATTGTTGATATGTGAAGTGTGGTCCTACTATACTAAGAAAGATAGGGGGGCGTATTGATCTGGTTTGAACAAGAAACATAAATATGTATACAAATAAAAGAGGAAACAAGTTCTTCTCTAGATAAATCAAAACAACATAATTTATGTAAGAACTTACCTGATAAATTCATTTCTTTCATATTAGCAAGAGTCCATGAGCTAGTGACGTATGGGATATACATTCCTACCAGGAGGGGCAAAGTTTCCCAAACCTCAAAATGCCCATAAATACACCCCTCACCACACCCACAATTCAGTTTAACGAATAGCCAAGAAGTGGGGTGATAAAAAAGTGCGAAAGCATATAAAATAAGGAATTGGAATAATTGTGCTTTATACAAAAATCATAACCACCCAAAAAAAAGGGCGGGCCTCATGGACTCTTGCTAATATGAAAGAAATGAATTTATCAGGTAAGTTCTTACATAAATTATGTTTTCTTTCATGTAATTAGCAAGAGTCCATGAGCTAGTGACGTATGGGATAATGATTACCCAAGATGTGGATCTTTCCACGCAAGAGTCACTAGAGAGGGAGGGATAAAATAAAGACAGCCAATTCCTGCTGAAAATAATCCACACCCAAAATAAAGTTTAATGAAAAACATAAGCAGAAGATTCAAACTGAAACCGCTGCCTGAAGTACTTTTCTACCAAAAACTGCTTCAGAAGAAGAAAATACATCAAAATGGTAGAATTTAGTAAAAGTATGCAAAGAGGACCAAGTTGCTGCTTTGCAAATCTGATCAATCGAAGCTTCATTCCTAAACGCCCAGGAAGTAGAAACTGACCTAGTAGAATGAGCTGTAATCCTTTGAGGCGGAGTCTTACCCGACTCAACATAGGCAAGATGAATTAAAGATTTCAACCAAGATGCCAAAGAAATGGCAGAAGCTTTCTGGCCTTTTCTAGAACCAGAAAAGATAACAAATAAACTAGAAGTCTTTCGGAAAGACTTAGTAGCTTCAACATAATATTTCAAAGCTCTAACAACATCCAAAGAATGCAATGATTTCTCCTTAGAATTCTTAGGATTAGGACATAATGAAGGAACCACAATTTCTCTACTAATGTTGTTAGAATTCACAACTTTAGGTAAAAATTCAAAAGAAGTTCGCAACACTGCCTTATCCTGATGAAAAATCAGAAAAGGAGACTCACAAGAAAGAGCAGATAATTCATAAACTCTTCTGGCAGAAGAGATTGCCAAAAGGAACAAAACTTTCCAAGAAAGTAATTTAATGTCCAATGAATGCATAGGTTCAAACGGAGGAGCTTGAAGAGCCCCCAGAACCAAATTCAAACTCCAAGGAGGAGAAATTGACTTAATGACAGGTTTTATACGAACCAAAGCTTGTACAAAACAATGAATATCAGGAAGATTAGCAATCTTTCTGTGAAAAAGAACAGAAAGAGCAGAGATTTGTCCTTTCAAAGAACTTGCGGATAAACCATTATCTAAACCATCCTGAAGAAACTGTAAAATTCTCGGAATTCTAAAAGAATGCCAAGAAAAATGATGAGAAAGACACCAAGAAATATAAGTCTTCCAGACTCTATAATATATCTCTCTGGATACAGATTTACGAGCCTGTAACATAGTATTAATCACAGAGTCAGAGAAACCTCTTTGACCAAGAATCAAGCGTTCAATCTCCATACCTTTAAATTTAAGGATTTGAGATCCTGATGGAAAAAAGGACCTTGCGACAGAAGGTCTGGTCGTAGCGGAAGAGTCCACGGATGGCAAGAGGCCATCCGGACAAGATCTGCATACCAAAACCTGTGAGGCCATGCCGGAGCTACCAGCAGAACGAACGAGCATTCCTTCAGAATCTTGGAGATTACTCTTGGAAGAAGAACTAGAGGCGGAAAGATATAAGCAGGATGATACTTCCAAGGAAGTGATAATGCATCCACTGCTTCCGCCTGAGGATCCCGGGATCTGGACAGATACCTGGGAAGTTTCTTGTTTAGATGAGACGCCATCAGATCTATTTCTGGAAGCTCCCACATTTGAACAATCTGAAGAAATACCTCTGGGTGAAGAGACCATTCGCCCGGATGCAACGTTTGGCGACTGAGATAATCCACTTCCCAATTGTCTATACCTGGGATATGAACCGCAGAGATTAGACAGGAGCTGGATTCCGCCCAAACCAGAATTCGAGATACTTCTTTCATAGCCAGAGGACTGTGAGTCCCTCCTTGATGATTGATGTATGCCACAGTAGTGACATTGTCTGTCTGAAAACAAATGAACGATTCTCTCTTCAGAAGAGGCCAAGACTGAAGAGCTCTGAAAATTGCACGGAGTTCCAAAATATTGATCGGTAATCTCACCTCCTGAGATTCCCAAACTCCTTGTGCCGTCAGAGATCCCCACACAGCTCCCCAACCTGTGAGACTTGCATCTGTTGAAATTACAGTCCAGGTCGGAAGCACAAAAGAAGCCCCCTGAATTAAACGATGGTGATCTGTCCACCACGTTAGAGAGTGTCGTACAATCGGTTTTAAAGATATTAATTGAGATATCTTTGTGTAATCCTTGCACCATTGATTCAGCATACAGAGCTGAAGAGGTCGCATGTGAAAACGAGCAAAGGGGATCGCGTCCGATGCAGCAGTCATAAGACCTAGAATTTCCATGCATAAGGCTACCGAAGGGAATGATTGTGACTGAAGGTTTCGACAAGCTGAAATCAATTTTAGACGTCTCTTGTCTGTTAAAGACAGAGTCATGGACACTGAATCTATCTGGAAACCCAGAAAGGTTACCCTTGTCTGAGGAATCAATGAACTTTTTGGTGAATTGATCCTCCAACCATGATCTTGAAGAAACAACACAAGTCGATTCGTATGAGATTCTGCTAAATGTAAAGACTGAGCAAGTACCAAGATATCGTCCAAATAAGGAAATACCACAATACCCTGTTCTCTGATTACAGACAGAAGGGCACAGAGAACCTTTGTAAAAATTCTTGGAGCTGTAGCTAGGCCAAACGGCAGAGCCACAAACTGGTAATGCTTGTCCAGAAAAGAAAATCTCAGCAACTGATAATGATCTGGATGAATCGGAATATGCAGATATGCATCCTGTAAATCTATTGTGGACATAAAATGCCCTTGCTGAACAAAAGGCAAGATAGTCCTTACAGTTACCATTTTGAACGTTGGTATCCTTACATAACGATTCAATATTTTTAGATCCAGAACTGGTCTGAAGGAATTCTCCTTCTTTGGTACAATGAAGAGATTTGAATAAAACCCCATCCCCTGTTCCAGAACTGGAACTGGCATAATTACTCCAGCCAACTCTAGATCTGAAACACAATTCAGAAATGCTTGAGCTTTCACTGGATTTACTGGGACACGGGAAAGAAAAAATCTCTTTGCAGGAGGTCTCATCTTGAAACCAATTCTGTACCCTTCTGAAACAATGTTCTGAATCCAAAGATTGTGAACAGAATTGATCCAAATTTCTTTGAAAAAACGTAACCTGCCCCCTACCAGCTGAGCTGGAATGAGGGCCGCACCTTCATGTGGACTTAGAAGCAGGCTTTGCCTTTCTAGAAGGCTTGGATTTATTCCAGACTGGAGATGGTTTCCAAACTGAAACTGCTCCTGAGGATGAAGGATCAGGCTTTTGTTCTTTGTTGAAACGAAAGGAACGAAAACGATTATTAGCCCTGTTTTTACCCTTAGATTTTTTATCCTGTGGTAAAAAAGTTCCTTTCCCACCAGTAACAGTTGAGATAATAGAATCCAACTGAGAACCAAATAATTTGTTACCCTGGAAAGAAATGGAAAGTAGAGTTGATTTAGAAGCCATATCAGCATTCCAAGTTTTAAGCCATAAAGCTCTTCTAGCTAAAATAGCTAGAGACATAAACCTGACATCAACTCTGATAATATCAAAAATGGCATCACAGATAAAATTATTAGCATGCTGAAGAAGAATAATAATATTATGAGAATCATGATCTGTTACTTGTTGCGCTAAAGTCTCCAACCAAAAAGTTGAAGCTGCAGCAACATCAGCCAAAGATATAGCAGGTCTAAGAAGATTACCTGAACACAGATAAGCTTTTCTTAGAAAGGATTCAATTTTCCTATCTAAAGGATCTTTAAACGAAGTACCATCTGACGTAGGAATAGTAGTACGTTTAGCAAGGGTAGAAATAGCCCCATCGACTTTAGGGATTTTGTCCCAAAATTCTAATCTGTCAGACGGCACAGGATATAATTGCTTAAAACGTTTAGAAGGAGTAAATGAATTACCCAATTTATCCCATTCTCTGGAAATTACTTCAGAAATAGCATTAGGAACAGGAAAAACTTCTGGAATAACCACAGGAGATTTAAATACCTTATCTAAACGTTTAGAATTAGTATCAAGAGGACCAGAATCCTCTATTTCTAAAGCAATTAGTACTTCTTTAAGTAAAGAACGAATAAATTCCATTTTAAATAAATATGAAGATTTATCAGCATCAATCTCTGAGACAGAATCCTCTGAACCAGAAGAGTCATCAGAATGATGATGTTCATTTAAAAATTCATCTGTAGAGAGAGAAGTTTTAAAAGATTTTTTATGTTTACTAGAAGGAGAAATAACAGACATAGCCTTCTTGATGGATTCAGAAACAAAATCTCTTATGTTATCAGGAACATTCTGCACCTTAGATGTTGAAGGAACTGCAACAGGCAATGGTACATTACTAAAGGAAATATTATCTGCTTTAACAAGTTTGTCATGACAATTAATACAAACAACAGCCGGAGGAATAGCTACCAAAAGTTTACAGCAGATACACTTAGCTTTGGTAGTTCCAGCACTAGACAGCGATTTTCCTGAAGTATCTTCTGACTCAGATGCAACGTGAGACATCTTGCAATATGTAAGAGAAAAAACAACATATAAAGCAAAATTGATCAAATTCCTTAAATGACAGTTTCAGGAATGGGAAAAAAAGCCAATAAACAAGCTTCTAGTAACCAGAAGCAAAGAAAAAATGAGACTGAAATAATGTGGAGACAAAAGCGACGCCCATATTTTTTGGCGCCAAATAATACGCCCACATTATTTGGCGCCTAAATGCTTTTTGTCGCCAAAAATGACGCCACATCCGGAACGCCGACATTTTTGGCGCAAAAGGACGTCAAAAAATGACGCAACTTCCGGCGACACGTATGACGCCGGAAACAGAAAAGATTTTTTGCGCCAAAAAAGTCAGCGCCAAGAATGACGCAATAAAATGAAGCATTTTCAGCCCCTGCGAGCCTAACAGCCCACAGGGAAAAAAAGTCAAATTTTTAAGGTAAGAAAAAATGATTGATTTAAATGCATAATCCCAAATATGAAACTGACTGTCTGAAAATAAGGAATGTTGAACATTCTGAGTCAAGGCAAATAAATGTTTGAATACATATATTTAGAACTTTATAAATAAAGTGCCCAACCATAGCTTAGAGTGTCACAGAAAATAAGATTTACTTACCCCAGGACACTCATCTACATGTTTGTAGAAAGCCAAACCAGTACTGAAACGAAAATCAGCAGAGGTAATGGTATATAAATAAGAGTATATCGTCGATCTGAAAAGGGAGGTAAGAGATGAATCTCTACGACCGATAACAGAGAACCTATGAAATAGACCCCGTAGAAGGAGATCACTGCATTCAAATAGGCAATACTCTCCTCACATCCCTCTGACATTCACTGCACGCTGAGAGGAAAACCGGGCTCCAACTTGCTGCGGAGCGCATATCAACGTAGAATCTAGCACAAACTTACTTCACCACCTCCATAGGAGGCAAAGTTTGTAAAACTGAATTGTGGGTGTGGTGAGGGGTGTATTTATGGGCATTTTGAGGTTTGGGAAACTTTGCCCCTCCTGGTAGGAATGTATATCCCATACGTCACTAGCTCATGGACTCTTGCTAATTACATGAAAGAAATAATGGTTTTTAATATAATTTTAGATGGCCATAATATAACAACAATATTTATTGTAACTTCAGTCTAGAATCTATACCATCAAAGGATATAAAGCAGAAAAATAGGCACATTAAATGGTCGGATGGTCCAATGGCAATAGCGGATAGTCGGGAGAAATTCAAACAGCGATGTATTACACTTTCGGCTTTCCCAAGTAATCTTCAATGGTTCGGTTCAACTTAGATGTACAGAGCGCTCTGTTTTTTTCAAGAAAAAAAGCTGTAAGCAGCTGAAACGCGTTGATTTGGATAACCTGCAAGACTTGTATACTTGCAATAAAGTATCTTACACTGGAGGTCATTAACAGAGCGCTCTGTACATCTAAGTTGAACCGAACCATTGAAGATTACTTGGGAAAGCCGAGAGTGTAATACATCGCTGTTTGAATCTCTCCCGACTATCCGCTATTGCCATTGGACCATCCGAAGCTCACGTGACCTGCGACATCGATTACATCTATAAAGGTACACGGTGAAGTAAACGCTGAAACTTTAGCGTGGTTCAATGAGGAAGTCTATTTTCCTTATACCGGTGGGTTCAAATGCTGTATTATCTAACGATTTAGAAATACACACACCTACCGGCTAAGACTGTATATCACTTATTGCACAAGGCTAAAAAATAATGGATTTGTATCCACTCCACTAAAGAAACTGTATATAAACTGTACCAACACTCTCAATCCTTAAAAAAGTGAGGACATTTGAATCGAACTCTTTGTGGACACTGGGTATTCATTGTTTAACATTCAGTGTATACTTTAGCGATACATTGTGCAATAGACCAACATTTTTGGATCCAAACATTGGTAACTGTCAGCATATCGCTACATATTATTTCCTTGGGCTAACATTTATCCGACAACCACTTGCTACTATACGTGTATTGTAAGGTATCCTCTACCAAAAAGCACAGATTTGTGTTATTTTTTATATGAGTATTGAACAATTTTAAGGATATCCTAGTTTAGTATTTTAAATTGCAACCGGTCACAATATAATCTATATTAATATATTTATTGGTTAATATATTCTATAGAAATATATTGTTGTTTTTAATGTGCCTATTTTTCTGCTTTATATCCTTTGATGGTATAGATTCTAGACTGAAGTTACAATAAATATTGTTTTTATATTACGGCCATCTAAAATTATATTAAAAACCATTATGTTTTGCTTTATCTAGAGAAGAACTTGTTTCTTCTTTTATTTGTATACATATTTATATTTCTAGTTTAAACCAGATCAAAGCGCCCCCTATCTTTCTTAGGATGGTAGGACCACACTTCACATATCAACAATAAGTATTTTATACACTAAATTATATATTGTTTTCGTCAAGCAGCTTTTTAGTGCATCTCCTATATATACTATTTTTAATTTTGAAGTTGAAACTGGAGCAATCGCTCCCATTAATTCAAGAACTCTTACACAAGCCAAAAAAGCTTGGACCTTTTAAAGGATCATGAGGCACTAAAGACAGAATGAATCTTCCCAGAGGAGGCCTTGAATGAAACATTTTTCGATACCCCTGGGAAATAATTTTCAATACCCAAGAATCCTTAACAGACCTCTCCCAAGCCTCCCCAAAAAGACTCAATACCCCCCCCCCCACACACACACACACAAAAGACTGGTCTGGTATGGGGGGCTGTACCTTCATGTGATCTTAGAAGCTGGGGTAGACTTCTTGGTCTTTTTGTTTCTGGACCGAGAAGGGCTGGACTGCCAGGAATATTTGGTGTAGCCAGAACTCTGAGCAGAGAGGGATGCTTTCTGTGACGTAGACTGCCAAAATAAATGAAAATGCCCTGTAGATCTAAGCTTACCCTTAGATTTTTAATTGTGGGGCAGAAAAGCTCACTTACCCCAAGTGACTGTAGCAATAATAGCATGCAATTCAAACATATTTACCCTGGATGGGGAGAGAAAGCAATCTGTGTTTAGATACCATATCAGCAGATCAAGCGAAAAAGCTTGTCTTGCTAAAACAGCTAGTGCAACAGCCTTAGCATTAATTGGAATTATTTCCACTGCTGAATAAAAAATAAATGCTGTTCTCATTAGATTAATGTGATCCAACAACAATCATCTCACTCACCCGAGATCCCACCATCACCAAAAAGAACGTCCACGAAGGCCTGACAGCAGTCGCCTCCTGGATGAATGACCAGTAGCTCAAACTGAACACAGACAAAACCGAAGTCCTCCCCCTCGGACCCAATAAATCTGCATGGGATGACTTCTGGTGGCCCACAGCCCTCGGTCAACCTCCAACCACAACCGACTATGCACAAAATCTAGGCTTCATCCTGGACTTCTCACTCTCCATGAACTGACAAATCAATGCCATCATCTCAACATGCTTCCACATCCTCCACCTGCTACGAAAAATCTTCAAGTGGATCCCTAACGAAACCAGGAAAACAGTCACCCACGCCCTTGTCAATAGCAGGTTGGACTACGGCAACACACTCTACTCCGGCTCAACCAAACTACAAAAAAAACTCCAACGTATCCAGAACGCCTCAGCCAGACTCATCCTCGACATCCCTCTCCAATGCCACATAACTGAACACCTAAGGAACCTTAACTGGCTCCCCATCAACAAGAGAATCACCTTCAAGCTCCTTACCCACGCGTTCAAGGCCCTACACAACATTGGACCCGAATACATCAACCACCGCGTAAATTTCTACACCCCCGCCAGATAACTCCGATCGGCCGACAAAGCACTTGCAGTCATCCCCCGCATCAGCAAATCCACAGCGGGAGGAAGATCCTTCTCGCACATGGCAGCAAAGACATGGAACACTCTCCCGCTGCACCTCAGACAATCCACCTCCCTTACAAAGTTCAGAAAGGACCTCAAAACCTGGCTCTTTGACTGAACGCCCATCCCCTCTCCCCCTCCTCCTATCTGCTTTCCCTTAGCGCCTTGAGACCCTCACGGGTGATTAGTTTGCGCTCTATAAGTACCCAATAGATAGAGGTTGAAACATAAAACCTGCAAGATAAAAAGAATCACCTGTGAAAACCTTCAAGTTTTCTATCTGAAGGATCCTTAAAAAAGGAACAATCACTTAAAAGAATAGTGGTATGCCTGGCAATAGTGGAAACAGCTGCATTCACCTTTGGAATAGTTTCCAAAATCACTGTACAGGTAGCCCTCAGTTTACGCCGGGGTTAGGTACCAGAAGGAATGGTTGTAAATCAAAACCGTTGTAAATTTAAACCGAGTTTATAATGTAAGTCAATGGGAAGTGAGAGAGTTAGATTCCAGGCCCCTCTCTAAATTGACATAAGTAACACCTAATACATTATTTTTAAAGCTTTGAAATGAAGCATTTAAATGCTAAACAGCATTATAACCCTAATTAAATAATCACACAACAGACTGTATCATCAAAATAAGTTTAATGAACAAAAACATTTGCTAATAATAACACAACAGACTGTATCATCAAACTAAGTTTAATGAACAAAAACATTTTTTTACTTGCATTTGTCTGCAAACAGTTCTCTGCATTGTTAGCATGTTAGATAATATTGGGTCTGCACCTATTCTATGTATTTCAATCTGGACTGATTAAGCAGTTAGGCACCCTCACCTTAAGCAGCTGGACAGGAAGATAATATGAAAGTGGCGGCTAGATCTTGCTGCTTTGAAAGCTTGTCGATAGCTAATGTCTGTTCTGTGTACACAGATTAATTTCAGACCTGCTAAGCTTGCATAACTTTGCTGCAACACAAGCAGACAGCTCCACCTACTGCCTATTTTAATTAGTGCACTGCTTTTCAATGCTTTTCAATAGCAGTCACATGACTGAAAAAAAAGGTTGTTATTCTGAAATGGCGCAAATTGAACAGGCGTAAACCGTGGGCCACCTGTATTAACAGAACAAAGAGCAAACAGATATAAAATTTGTAGATGAAACAAAGTAATATCTGGATTTTGCCATTCCATTTGACATAAGTTCTGAAAATAAGAGGAAAGCAGTAGCACAATACTCTACATCAAAAGCAATTCAAACTTCCTGCAATAAAGCATTAATAGTCTCAAGCCTGAAATTAAAGGACACATCTCCTGCCATAGCAGCAGGTTCCTGAGACTCAGAGAGACTATATATATATGCTGTGTATATATATATATATATATATATATATATATATATATATATACATACATAAATACATACAGACACACACATACTCTACATAACTAGCATAACCATAGCCAAGTTTACATTATGTATATATTTACACATTTTTAAGAATTATTTTTTGGAATTTTCTAATTGAATAACAGAACTGAGAGAATACTTCCAAATTATAGATGAACGGTGAGCGTCAACATTGAGCTGCAAACAGAGGCAGAAAGTGGGAAAAAATAATTATGTTTAAAGGGACCACAAGACTTCCAAGTTACCTCCCCAGTTATAAATTATTCAAAACTACTTATGATCATGGATAGACATTGGAGTCATAAATTAAGTTTATATCAGAAAGCTCTCAATATAGATGTGAGCTAACCATGACTGATGTTACTGGCAATTACTATAATACTGGTGGGATATGGCTGATCTGCTGGATGACAATTACTGGAATTCAGGTGGAATGGCTTTGTGCGCAGGAAAATTATTAGAATGAAAAATAATTAATATTTAATAAATAAAAAAAAGAAGATGGAGGGGAGGAAGACAAACAGCGATGTAAGTCCATCTGAAGGAAATAGGAAAATAAATTAAATATAAGAGATTTTTTTTTTTAAGATCTTCTTTTATATATACTTTAATTCCACTATTTCAAGCCAAGACTATACCAACCTCTGCGGGCATTAAAATGGAAGCATCGTGTTGGACGGGAAAAGTTAAAAATACAATCTAGCTACGCAAGTTGCGCAGTACTGTGCAACGTGCGTAGGGAGATTGTAGTTTAACTCCTCCTCCGTTGGTTTTCACTGATGTCCAGCGAGGCACTGTAGGGAGTTGCAGCGCGACAGGGGTGACACCATCAGAGGAGATTAATTCCTGCTTGATGGTGTCACAGACCACTAACATCTTCTCACGGACCACTGGTTGGTGACCGCTGGGTTAGAGGATCCCTCTCAACGACGAGCAGATCTGCTCTTCCGTTTCACCATACTCCTTATCAAGGAGTAAAAAAAAAATGCCCATCATGAGAAGTGGGAGGGATTTAAAGCTCTGGTGTCTGCGGTACCTTTTGCCTCCTCCTAGTGGTCAGGAGGAGAATTTCTCACATGTGATGTCTGTTGGATTATTACTATCTGATATATATATAATAATTGAAACAAGCTTCCCTGACTGCAACAGTATTTAACTAACCAGGTAATATATTCATAGTACGGCATGCCACAATATCACCATCCATGTGAAGATGCCATGGGCAATATATTTGAGTCTCTGTGGTGGAGAAACCCGGAACCTTACCAACTCCTAACACCTCCCACAGAAGGCAAGGTAGAGGCTGAAGACAGAAGTTTAATCTTGAGAGACCTATCCTTTTAATATTTTTAATTCTTGGCTCCAAACAGTTTTAAAAAGATGTACATTGTTT
Source organism: Bombina bombina (assembly GCF_027579735.1). NCBI lineage: Eukaryota > Metazoa > Chordata > Amphibia > Anura > Bombinatoridae > Bombina > Bombina bombina. The sequence continues at coordinate 1,187,626,702 of NC_069500.1, forward strand.
ATTTTCGTGTATCAAATGTGAGTTTCATTCATCCATTAAAAATGAAATGTTGAAAACATCTGGTGATAGCAATCTATATTCAGTCTGGATATGTTTTGGCTTCTGTTCTTGTCTGAAAGAGAATGTATTGTCCTTTCCTACTTCCAGTTCTTTACTAACTATAGCATTGTTCTGTTTCCAAGTAGCTGACCAAGTCTTTTCCTGACAATATGTTTATCAAGTTCTGCCCAGTTTGCAAGTGGCTGACTTAAGTCTTTCCAAATTATTAAATTGCCATGTCCGTTTCCGCTTCAAAGTTAATGTTGTTGTGCATCTAAGTTGCAAACCAGGACTAAAATATAGTAAAATTCTGTCCAACTCTCAGATTGCAGACTTGGTTCAATTCTAAGATTTCCAAGTTCTCTCAAGTTTTCAGAATTTTTGACCAGTCCATTCCTGATTACAAGTAACATGTACTGCTCTGCTTTTATTTGCTGTACCAGTCATGAATATGTGATTGCCTTTTCCTGCCAATCTGCAACAGTTTCTATTCTGATTCATGTGTTTTACGGTTTAATTATATCTATCATAGCTCATTTAATTTTTAGATAAAATTAAAGCAAACATAAGGCTGCCTGAGTGTCATTTGAAGTATTTGGATTTCAGTCAAAACGTCTAGAATAATATAAACCTTACCTCACCGACAAGGCTCACAGAAGGCCAAATGATCATCTAGAGCACAACTGGGCTAAAAGAGGCTGCACAGCCAAAAAAACAAGCTACAGAGCAGTTGTTCAATCCTGGTTGAATGCTCCTCTCCCTGTATATATGTATATTATGACCCTGGTGAAAGTTTTCCTAAGGGTGTTGGACGAAACCAGACATTGACTCCCTATGCAATGTGCCTAGTGGGATATTGCTGCACCTAACCGCTAAGGCCCAGAGAAGGCCGAAACGATCATCTGGGGTTGCCGTAATCCTTGTTCAGAGGAGGATTGCCTAGAATTTCTGGTTTGGACTGTGCTTTTTAGATTTGATCAGATTGATATACTTCAGGAAAGTTCTCCTCTTTGAAAGGCACAAGGGGACTAAAATAGGCTGCTCCCAGGTGGTGACCCACAAAAGAAGAAGCTCCTGAGCCATTGTTTGTTCCTAGTTGAGCGCTTCTCTCTGTATGTTTATTGTGGCCCTGTATGCCTAAGAATGAGGGGGGACCAGCTGTGGACTCCATTCCCAATGTGCTTATGGGCGATATGGCTATACTTCATTGACAAGACCCACAGAAAGCTGAAACAATTGTCTAGGATTGCTAAGTTTAGAGAAGGATTGCCTGGTATTTTGAGGCTGGACTGTTCTTTTTAGATGTGATCAGATTAATATATAGTTCAAGAAAGTTCTCCTCTGTGAAAGGCACAATTGGGTTAAAAGAAGCTCCTCCCAAGTGGTGACCTGCCAAACAACAAGTTACTGAGCTGCTGTTCCAAGTTGAGTGCTTTTCTCTCAGGGGCTGATTCCATACAGTCGGCAAGTCTAGACATGGTTTTCCGGAAAAAAAAGGGGGGCTGTCCCTGCGAGTGGCAAGATGTCTCCAATATAAATAATGAGAGTTCTCTGCTTGGTAAACATTAGCAATGGAGGGCAAAGTACAGAGGGGGAAACCGGCGTGTTTATAAACTTGAATTTTATGCTTAATTCAAATCAAATGACGCTGTTTTCAGTGCAATGTACCTTAAATTCGCTGTAATTTAGTATGCATAGGTTTTCCTTTCAGAATAATTAGTGTTTTGAGTATTTTGGAGAAAACTTGACACTTTTTAACTGGCGAGAAAAGAAAAAAAAGAACTGTAGTTTAAAAATGTTTTTAGAATTATGCTGAGATTTGAGAGAAAAGATCATATACGCCCATAGAATGCCCATGTTCAGCCCATTTCACAAACCAAAAATCAAAACAATTAAGCTTTGTATTTTTTACTTTTATGAACAAATTTCTTCCTTTTTTTTTTTTGCACATCCAGTGTACTTAGATTACGGATTTATTCTGAGCAGTCTTAATATGATTCATCCCTATGTAATTTACCTACAAGTTTTTCGTTTATGATAAAATATAATTTTGTTATGATTTTTTATGCACCTTAACAGTACAAATTTTCCCTGTGTATTTTTGTATGATTTTTAAATTAAAGTGAAAGTAAATTTAACAATATATCAATAAGCCAATGCTTAAATCTACTTTAAACTAATGTAGTCTCTAAGGCCTAGATTTGGAGTTTGGCGGTAGCCGTGAAAACCAGCGTTAGAGGCTCCTAACGCTGGTTTTAGGCTAACTCCGGTATTTGGAATCACTCAAAAAAGGGTCTAACGCTCACTTTTCAGCCGCGACTTTTCCATACCGCAGATCCCCTTACGTAAATTGCGTATCCTATCTTTTCAATGGGATTTTTCTAACTCCGGTATTTAGAGTCGTGGCTGAAGTGAGCGTTAGAAATCTAACGACAAAACTCCAGCCGCAGAAAAAAGTCAGTAGTTAAGAGCTTTCTGGGCTAACGCCGGTTCATAAAGCTCTTAACTACTGTACTCTAAAGTACACTAACACCCATAAACTACCTATGTACCCCTAAACCGAGGTCCCCCACATCGCCGCCACTCGATAAAATTTTTTTAACCCCTAATCTGCCGACCGCCACCTACGTTATACTTATGTACCCCTAATCTGCTGCCCCTAACACCGCCGACCCCTGTATTATATTTATTAACCCCTAATCTGCCCCCCTCAACGTCGCCGCCAGCTACCTACACTTATTAACCCCTAATCTGCCGAGCGGACCGCACCGCTACTATAATAAAGTTATTAACCCCTAATCCGCCTCACTAACCCTATAATAAATAGTATTAACCCCTAATCTGCCCTCCCTAACATCGCCGACACCTAACTTCAATTATTAACCCCTAATCTGCCGACCGGAGCTCACCGCTATTCTAATAAATGTATTAACCCCTAAAGCTAAGTCTAACCCTAACACCCCCCTAAGTTAAATATAATTTTAATCTAACTAAATTAATTAACTCTTATTAAATAAATTATTCCTATTTAAAGATAAATACTTACCTGTAAAATAAATCCTAATATAGCTACAATATAAATTATAATTACATTGTAGCTATTTTAGGATTAATATTTATTTTACAGGCAACTTTGTAATTATTTTAACCATGTACAATAGCTATTAAATAGTTAAGAACTATTTAATAGCTACCTAGTTAAAATAATTACAAAATTACCTGTAAAATAAATCCTAACCTAAGTTATAATTAAACCTAACACTATACTATCATTAAATTAATTAAATAAAATACCTATAATTACCTACAATTAAACCTAACACTACACTATCAATACATTAATTAAATACAATATCTACAAATAACTATAATGAAATAAACTAACTAAAGTACAAAAAATAAAAAAGAACTAAGTTACAAAAAATAAAAAAATATTTACAAACATAAGAAAAATATTACAACAATTTTAAACTAATTACACCTACTCTAAGCCCCCTAATAAAATAACAAAGACCCCCAAAATAAAAAATGCCCTACCCTATTCTAAATTAATAAAGTTCAAATCTCTTTTACCTTACCAGCCCTGAACAGGGCCCTTTGCGGGGCATGCCCCAAGAAGTTCAGCTATTTTGCCTGTAAAAAAAAAACCATACAATACCCCCCCCCAACATTACAACCCACCACCCACATACCCCTAATCTAACCCAAACCCCCTTTAAATAAACCTAACACTAAGCCCCTGAAGATCATCCTACCTTGTCTTCACCTCACCAGGTATCACCGATCCGTCCTGGCTCCAAAATCTTCATCCAACCCAAGCGGGGGCTGGCGATCCATCATCCGGTGGCTGAAGAGGTCCAGAAGAGGCTCCAAAGTCTTCATCCTATCCGGGAAGAAGAGGCGATCCGGACCGGCAACCATCTTGATCCAAGCGGCATCTTCTATCTTCATCCGATGACGACCGGCTCCATCCTGAAGATCTCCACAGCGGACCCATCTTCATCCGGCGAAGTCCAACTGAAGAATGACGGTTCCTTTAAGGGACGTCATCCAAGATGGCGTCCCTCGAATTCCGATTGGCTGATAGGATTCTATCAGCCAATCGGAATTAAGGTAGGAATATTCTGATTGGCTGATGGAATCAGCCAATCAGAATCAAGTTCAATCCGATTGACTGATCCAATCAGCCAATCAGATTAAGCTTGCATTCTATTGGCTGTTCCGATCAGCCAATAGAATGCGAGCTCAATCTGATTGGCTGATTGGATCAGCCAATCGGATTGAACTTGATTCTGATTGGCTGATTCCATCAGCCAATCAGAATATTCCTACCTTAATTCCGATTGGCTGATAGAATCCTATCAGCCAATCGGAATTCGAGGGACGCCATCTTGGATGACGTCCCTTAAAGGAACCGTCATTCTTCAGTTGGACGTCGCCGGATGAAGATGGGTCCGCGGTGGAGATCTTCAGGATGGAGCCGGTCGTCATCGGATGAAGATAGAAGATGCCGCTTGGATCAAGATGGTTGCCGGTCCGGATCGCCTCTTCTTCCCGGATAGGATGAAGACTTTGGAGCCTCTTCTGGACCTCTTCAGCCACCGGATGATGGATCACCAGCCCCCGCTTGGTTGGATGAAGATTTTGGAGCCAGGACGGATCGGTGATACCTGGTGAGGTGAAGACAAGGTAGGATGATCTTTAGGGGCTTAGTGTTAGGTTTATTTAAGGGGGGTTTGGGTTAGATTAGGGGTATGTGGGTGGTGGGTTGTAATGTTGGGGGGGGTATTGTATGGTTTTTTTTACAGGCAAAAGAGCTGAACTTCTTGGGGCATGCCCCGCAAAGGGCCCTGTTCAGGGCTGGTAAGGTAAAAGAGATTTGAACTTTATTAATTTAGAATAGGGTAGGGCATTTTTTATTTTGGGGGTCTTTGTTATTTTATTAGGGGGCTTAGAGTAGGTGTAATTAGTTTAAAATTGTTGTAATATTTTTCTTATGTTTGTAAATATTTTTTTATTTTTTGTAACTTAGTTCTTTTTTATTTTTTATTTTTTGTACTTTAGTTAGTTTATTTCATTGTAGTTATTTGTAGATATTGTATTTAATTAATGTATTTATAGTGTAGTGTTAGGTTTAATTGTAGGTAATTATAGGTATTTTATTTAATTAATTTAATGATAGTATAGTGTTAGGTTTAATTGTAACTTAGGTTAGGATTTATTTTACAGGTAATTTTGTAATTATTTTAACTAGGTAGCTATTAAATAGTTCCTAACTATTTAATAGCTATTGTACATGGTTAAAATAATTACAAAGTTGCCTGTAAAATAAATATTAATCCTAAAATAGCTACAATGTAATTATAATTTATATTGTAGCTATATTAGGATTTATTTTACAGGTAAGTATTTATCTTTAAATAGGAATAATTTATTTAATAAGAGTTAATTAATTTCGTTAGATTAAAATTATATTTAACTTAGGGGGGTGTTAGTGTTAGGGTTAGACTTAGCTTTAGGGGTTAATACATTTATTAGAATAGCGGTGAGCTCCGGTCGGCAGATTAGGGGTTAATAAGTGTAGGCAGGTGGAGGCGACGTTGTGGGGAGCAGATTAGGGGTTAATAAATATAATATAGGGGTCGGCGGTGTTAGGGGCAGCAGATTAGGGGTACATAGGGATAATGTAAGTAGCGGCGGTTTACGGAGCGGCAGATTAGGGGTTAAAAAAAATATGCAGGGGTCAGCGATAGCGGGGGCGGCAGAATAGTGGTTAATAAGTGTAAGGTTAGGGGTGTTTAGACTCGGGGTACATGTTAGAGTGTTAGGTGCAGACGTAGGAAGTGTTTACGCATAGCAAACAATGGGGCTGCGTAAAGAGCTGAACGCGGTTTTTTTGCAGGTGTTAGGTTTTTTTTTCAGCTCAAACAGCCCCATTGTTTCCTATGGGGGAATCGTGCACGAGCACGTTTTTGAGGCTGGCCGCGTCCGTAAGCAACTCTGGTATCGAGAGTTGAAGTTGTGTTAAAAATGCTCTACGCTCCTTTTTTGGAGCCTAACGCAGCCTTTATGTGGACTCTCAATACCAGAGTTATTTTTATGGTGCGGCCAGAAAAAAGCCGGCGTTAGCTACGTGGGTCCTTACCGACAAAACTCCAAATCTAGGCCTAAGTTTTTTTTAAATATTTTTTAACGATTTTCATGATATAAATATATTTTCAATCTAACCTTTCGCTATGTTCCTCCTCCCCCTTGCTTTCTTCTGGCTTGTGTATTATAAGTCTTACTAGTGGTCCCACCCGCCGTATACGTATGGTTACAAGCTCGTTCTCGAGAAGAGATTTTATGCACATGCTCTCCGTTACGATAAGTACTATCAATTGAATGGGACTCTGTTTTCATTAGCCTGCGCATGCGGCTATCCTGAATGCGCTTCTAAAGACAGACGTAATTCAGAGATAGCCGCATGCGCATTTAGAGCTGGGGGCGTATATTGAACTGTTTGGGACGCCACTGGGGGACCAATCAGTTCGATATGGCTGTATTCATCACTGAAAAAAATAAATATTTTTTGAATGCAGGGGCAGGGGGATCGGCGAGAGAGTTTTGAATAAAGAATTGTGAAAAAAAGCAAGTTATATTGAGATTTGAGTAAAATGATGAATGAAAGTTACCTTTTTTTTTGGAATGTATTTGTCAATTATTAGTAGCGATTAGACAAAGTTTACTTTCACTTTAAGATTTTCATTGTGCACTTTTGTAATATTTGCATCTCCCTACAGTACAAAAATGCAGTATACGCCCCTTAGCGAGACACCCCATTTTCAGTGGCTTTATATAATTCCACCAGGGAAATAGAAGGGCTTGCGAGCATTCTTATAGAATCTCACCAGCCAAGAGATCTTTTTAGAATTGGGCCCTCAATATACAACATAAACCTTAAGCTGATCTCTCAGAAACGGGTAGCATTTATATCATTGTAGATAAAACCTAAAAGTAAGAACTTTACTTTAACATTTCAAAATTCAAAAGAGGGACACGCCCCCCCCCACAAAAAAATTGAAATGTGGTGGGCGGGGCTCAAAAAAATCATAAGACCAAAGTAATATAAATAAAATTCTAAATAAAGCCATAGATTTTAATACACTTAGGCAGCAAATCAAACACAAGCTCAAACCACTGGTATGGCTATGTGAGCTATGTATTTAATTATCCTTTGCAAAGACATTGCTAAATATTTTTATCTTAATTTGACATTTAATAATAAATTCTTTAAAACTGCTCTCTGCATTCCCCATTAATATTCTAAATTCTGGCCTTTAAAGTCAGCAAAAATGCACAGTAGCACACTACATAGCATACACTTACACATGCAGATACACACACACACTACATAGCATACACTTACACATGCAGATACACACACACGCTACATAGTATACACTTATACATGCAGATACACACACACACTACATAGTATACACTTATACATGCAGATACACACACTACATAGCATACACTTATACATGCAGATACACACACTACATAGCATACACTTACACATGAAGATACACACACACTACATAGCATACACTTACACATGAAGATACACACACACTACATAGCATACACTTATACAGGCAGATACACACACACACACACACATTACATAGCATACACTTATACATGCAGCATACACTTATACATGCAGATACACAGACACTACATAGTATACACTTATACATGCAGACACACACACACTACATAGCATACACTTACACATGCAGATACACACACACACTACATAGCATACACTTATACATGCAGATACACACACACTCTACATAGTATACACTTATACATGCAGATACACACACACTACATAGCATACACTTATACATGCAGATACACACACTACATAGCATACACTTACACATGAAGATACACACACACTACATAGCATACACTTACACATGAAGATACACACACACTATATAGCATACACTTATACAGGCAGATACACACACACACATTACATAGCATACACTTATACATGCAGATACACAGACACTACATAGTATACACTTATACATGCAGACACACACACACTACATAGCATACACTTATACATGCAGATACACACTTATACATGCAGATACACATACACACACTACATAGCTTACATTTATACATGCAGACACACACACACACTATATAGCATAAACTTATACATACAGATACACACACACAGTTATGGATACAGATAGACACACACACTACATCATATATGGGTATCTGTAATTCATTGTATGGGGTCCTGGGGTTGGCAAGCACATTAGCTGGCAGTCTGCGGCTGCCACTGTTTGTTACCCTGGTATTAGCACTGCTCATTGTATAAAACTGAAGGCATGCAAGTATTATCACCAGGGGTTAGACATCATCACTACCAGAGGTAGGTTAGAGAGGTCACCATTACCCGTGGTCAGAGTGTATACAGCCTTCTTACTCCTGCTTAACCAACACACCATTCCTTTTCAACAGGGAATTTAACAGGTATCTAACCCTGTGAGAGCAAAGCCAGCTGCTTCTGAGTATGGGCCAAACAGAATTTAAAAAAAATATATATTTTTTTTAATGCCTGGGGCAAATCAGGACAGATGGCTAGCAACCCGGGACAGACCCCTAAAATCTGGACTGTCCCACGAAAATCTGGTCAGTTGGGGGGTATGTTCCAGTATTAGGAGCTTATTCTGTTCAAAAAGCTGAGAGGAAAGAGGGTTAAAGGGACAATGTACTGTAAAATTATTTTACCTTAATGTGTTTCCAATGAGCTGTTATACCAGCAACACAGCATGAAATGCATGATAAATTGCTCCTTCATGATTTTTTTATTTGAAATAGCTGTTTTTATTCTTTGAAACAAACAACCCATCAAAATGGGTTGAGCTTGCAGGAAATCAGATATTCTTAGTTTATCCCTTTCTGTACACATGTGCTTCTTAACATTATTATCTTTGTAAACCAAAAGCCCAATAACTAGAACAATTGAAAAACATAATTTATGCTGACCTGATAAATGCCTTTCTTTCTTGGTGGAACAGTCCCCGAAAATTCTTACTTCATCTCCTGGCCGCCAGGAAGAGGCAAAGACACCCTACAAAAGAGCTTTTAGTATCCCTCCTACTTCCTCTCTCTCCCATTAGTACATATTAGTCAAGTAAAGAAGGAAGAAGGAAGAAAGATAGTAGGGTAAAGAGGTGCAAACAAGAACTGCCGCCAGCGAGTTCATGGACTATAACCACCAAGAAAGAAAGGAAGGAATTTACCAAGTAAGAATAAATGATGCTTTCTTTCTAAGGTGGTGATAGTCCACAAAAATCCTTACTTGTGGGAACTAATACCCAAGCTGTGAAGTCCACAGAGGAAAACGGCTGGGAAAGAAGGCAAGGCAGGCACTTATTTACCAGGAACCACCGCCTGAAGGACCTTCCTTCCAAAAGCTGCCTCTGTCGAGGTAAACACATCAAATTGGAAAGTATGCAAACGGCAACAAGTTGCAACCTTGCAAATAAACTTTACTGATACCTCAATCTTGAAAACCAAAGAAACAGACACAGAACGAGTTCAATAACCTGTAATACATAAAGGCGATGACTGTTCCTCCTTCACGAGGCAAAGAACTACTAGGAGAGAGAGGGAAGTAGGAGGGATACTTAAAGCTTAGTTGTGCTCTTGTTCCCTCAAGTAAGGGTTTTCGTCGACTATCACCACCTTAGAACTAAATTAACATTTTATTGCTTATCTCTTCTACCTCCTACTGGGAGTGTAATTTCTTCTGCTGGCTATGTTTACACAGGTTTTCCTTAAAGGGATACTCAAGTCAAAATTAAACTTTCATTATTCAGAGAGAGCACACAATTTAAAAAAAAAAAACTTTCAAATTACCTTCCATAATCTAAACATACACAATATTTTTATCTACACACTTTCTGAGGCACCAGCTCCTACTCAGCATATGAAAGAATTCACATAATATATGTATATGCATTGTGTGATTGGCTAATGGTTATCACATGATACCGTGGAAGGGAAAATAGAATTAACTTATCCGAAAGGAATCTACTACTCATTTGAAATTCAAAATAAGTGATTTTGCATTATCCTTTAATTACGCATTTACTGGTCATGCTATACTAAAGTGTTTAGTGGTTCTTTAGCCTATATAAACTTTTATAAAAGTAAGGGATACTGCAGGCAAAATCAGCTATTTCAAATGTCAAAATAAAGTAAAAGGAGCTACTTGTAAACAATTTAATACACTCCAGCAGGTAAAATGGATCATTGGAAACACATTAAAGTTTAAAAAATGTTTTAGGGTAAACTGTCCCTTTAAGCAATATCTAAAAAAAGGAAGCATCTGCAATACCTACCATGTTTTATCCTTTCATCTTATTTTTTGTAGTTAGCTGTATGTCTCTTTAATGCAGTTATTTATGTCTGAGTTGACACATCTTAAATTAAATCTTTGTGTTAGGAAAGTACATTTGTTAATTATTTTTAGCAAGGCTGTTTAACAGCCATCTCAAACTAATGTTGTAAAGTAAAGAAGGCTTAGCAAAATGCTGATTATAATTAATAGGTCAATGAGTGAATTACTGAACAAGCACATACACTTTATTACAATCACACTACTGGCGATAAATAACCTAAATTCTTTTTTTCTACTAATACACTGACTGAAATCTCAAAATTCCAACCACTTTTTGGGATTATTTCAGCAATGCTGACAAAAAAACAACTGCGCAATAATTACTTCTGCTGCTTTAAAAAAAATTTTTTAAAAATCAAAGGAACAAAAGTGCAAAAATAAAGTGCTCTAATGTGTTAGACTACTTAATTATTGCACAGTGTAGAAAGGTTAAATGCATGGTTAAAATCATCTTCAGAGCAGCTCTGCACTTCTGAGAACTAGCTTGTGATTGGTTCACCAGAGGCATTCACATAGGTCTCAGTAGGTCTGCTCTATTATAAACGATAATTTTATGCAATCTACTGATTCTATTACTGATTCGTAATTCCTTTTTTTTTATTTGTGAACTATACACAGCCACTTAAAGGGACAGTCTACCACAGAATTGCTATTGTTTAAAAAGACAGATAATCTCTTTATTACCCATTCCACAGTTTTGCAAAACCAACATGGTTATAATAATATACTTGTTGCCTCTGTGATTACCTTGTATCTAAGCCTCTTCAGACTGCCCCCTTATTTTAGTTCTTTCGACAAACTTGCATTTTAGCCAATCAGTGCCCTCTCATAAGTAACTCTAAGGGTGTGAGCACAATGTTATCTATATGACACACGTGAACTAACGCCCTCTAGCTGTGAAAAAATGTCAAAATGCATTCAGATAAGAGGCAGCCTTCAAGGGTTTAGAAATTAGCATATGTGTCTAGCTGGGTTTAGCTTTCAACTAAGAATACCAAGAGAACAAAACAAAATTTGAAGATAAAAGTAAACTGGAAATTCATTTAAAATGACATGCCCTATCTGAATCATGAAAGTTTTATTTTGACTAGACTGTCTCTTTAAGTTTCCAAAAAGCCACAGACCAAAGGAAAGCTAACACAATATTATCTTCCTTTGCTTTTAAAAAAGCATGTTTAATATCGAAGACAAGCTGTTAAAATGCTACGAGGGGGATAAAGATTTATTTTATAGGAAACCATAGGAAATTAGAGGAGAATAAAGTTCAAGCAGAGCAGAATATCAATGCTTTTCCCTCACAGTTATCAGTGTGCTGCCTGGAGCATATAGGTGAGGTCTCTCTGCCTGCTTTTTGTAGACTTGAGAGCCATGAAAAGATGAAAGTGTTCTATTTTAGAATCTTACAATGCCTATGGGCTCCATGTACTAAGCCGTCAATTCATCCGTCATTGTAGACGCGGATAAACTCGCCGTTACTCGCCGCGGGCGAAATGGTGTCCGCTGTCGCTATGTACTAATATTCCCCCAATAAATAGACAAGTCTAGCCCGCCGCGAGCAGTTGCGGATTGTTGATAAATTTGACGCCTCGCTCGCCGCGACTAAGCTGATGTACTTAACTTTCAGTTGAATTGTCTGGCCAATTATTAACACGTGACATGCAAGGTGTCACGAACATCATAGTAGTCACGGGAATAGAATTTTGCTCCTATAAAAGTCCAACTTATCTAAACAACTTTATTATTGTTCAAAATTTTTTGAAGAGTGATAACAGAGCGTTATTTTTGTAATATTTATTTACAATTTGGATATGGCTTCATCTGGATCTGATAATATATAAATATTAATATAAAAATAATTATAAAGATTGACAACTATACAATACAAATTTAAAATATAGATTACTCTTTAATTACAGTCGACAAATTGGGCGCAATTTATGTACATGGAAATGAGAGACAAATTAGACGCCAGTTATGCTGTAAGTACAATGCTGATATTACTGCCTTTTTATATGTCTAGACTGGCGTCTAGATTGACTTTCCTATTGTTTTGTACCTTGCCCGCCACCTAAAAGGTGGCGAGGCAAAAATAACGAGGTGGGAGCGGAAATTGTAGCGAGCGGACAAATAGATTTTTTAGTACATTCGTTTTTGGCGAGTTGGTGGTCAAATGTGTCTAATTACAGTGAAAAATGGAGCGGTAGCGAGGTTTGGCACATAAGTACGCTCGCAATTTTAAAGATGCGAGTTTTAACATAATTGACGGCTTTGTACATATCAGTTTGCGAATTTTGACGCGAGATTTGTTGCGGGTAGCTCGCTGACTGCTTAGTACATGGAGCCCTTAGTCTGCAGCCAGGTGATAGTACAATCTCTGACAAATGATAAATAAATCCAGGTAACATATAATCAAAATGATGTTTCAAGAACAAACAGATTAAAACATAAAACACAATTGACAGTAAACATATCTGTGAATAATCACAGGTATTCTAGGTTAGTTTAAGGGTTAAAATAATAGCAAAAGTAAAATGTTTTATAAAAATACAGAGTCTATGCATCAATGCAACTATATGTCCGATAATATCATTTTATCCTAAACATATAGGTAATTTTGTCCTCCCTGTCTTTTGGGGTTTTATCATTGAGTTAATTATGAGATTTAACTTCTCATACTGCTTAACGGTAAAGTGAAATAAGGTGAATGAGTCATACATGCGCTACTGATATTAAATATAAAAATGATGAAATTGCAACAAGGTGCACATATGTCTGCACTGAAACATACACTCTGATATTTCCATTACTGTTTTTTAGCATAATCAGGGGGTATTTGTGGTACATAATTAGGTTAGGTTAATATGCTAAATCACATCACTGTATTCATTTGTTTAGCGATGTTAGGTGTGAAATACTAAAAATGTCAAAATACCACTTGACTCTCTGTGGACCATGATGCTGAAGTAACTGCTGCCTTTTGTCCAGAAATACTAGCGGGCACCTTGGTATGGCCAAAAGAATGCTCTGCACAGGGTCCATGATTTCTTGGGTTATCTTCTGCCTCCACAGACGGTTTAGAAGCTATCTTTACAGATATAGATGCTTTGTGCTTCTCAGGGGAGGGGTTATGGGGTGCAGACACACGACTTTGCATGCTTGAAGAGCTGTCTTTAAGGTGCATATTAGACTGAGTTTTATTGGATGAATATTCTTTAAGAATTAGTTTTAATGTGGAAACTCTACGCTCCTTTGAATCCTGCTTATGTTCACGATGAATAGGTCTATTTTTTGTATTTTCAGCATAAGTGTTTATATTATGGGATAACATTTGTGGATTACTAGTGGTATGAGCATGCAGCATGTTGGTACTTGATCCTGAAGAATACATGGTTTCCATGCTAGTGTAAGACTGAGTGCCTGGTGTGATTAACTGAGTTGTTATTGAGGGTTCAATTAATTCTCCCTGCTGGAGATTACTTGATGCCCTATGAAAGCTTCCTTTCCTGGGAGGAGGCATGGGTGGCTATATTTAAAAAAACAAAACAAAAAAAAAACACCAATATAAATTATAGGAGAAAGAGAGAAATACTTTGTTAGAGAGAAAAAGTAAAGGGAATGCACTGTAAGCAAAAGCAAAGCTTTACATGTCCTCTTTTTGTGTCTACATTATTGGTTATAAAGTCCAGTATACAGACTCCCTCACATGTAACACATCAGGTCAGGATGCAGACCTAGATTAGCAGGCAATGTCACAAGGCATAATCAAGTTTATAGACACATATACAGATACATTAACATGTTTAAGTTTTATGTTCATTTGTTGTCTTTTCTTTTTAATTACATTGTTATTACATTGTTCAAAGGTCTAACACAGGGGTATTCAACATTTTCACATCAGGTGGCACACTTCATTTTATTTTTATATTCCCAGGCCACTACTGTTAAAGATATATTAAAAATAACTTATATATTTAGCACATACATGTAAACAACCTTCAAATGAGCAATACCTTAGTTAGACCTACTCTATTTTCTCTTGCAAAAGGGGCAATTTGTGCAGGGAATTTGGTGTAGTTATTATCTGTAAAATTGTACAGATACGTAGTCCCTCCAATTTTCTGTAATCTGCAGAATAATGCAGAAGCATAATACCAAGAAATTAAAAAACCATTGTTAGAGACAGAGTATTTAATGTGAAAAATGCACTTGAGGGCCTCACGGTGTTGTCTACAAAATGAATTGCAAAGTTACCTCTTTACAGGATTGAGAAATGTGTAAAAATGAATTACTTCATATGATTATCAGTTAAAAACATAATATAAAAAGATAAGAAAAAAAATCTTGAAACTTCTCAATATTACCATAAACAATTAAAAATTTAGAAATCACAAAGCACTTAAATTCAATATACAACAGTCATATAATAAATAATGGTTGAAAATTTGACGAATGGTAATATAACGTTATCAAGTCATATTTACATTTACAAAATAAATTGAAATATAGCTTAAAGGAACATGAAACACAAAAATTTCTTTCAGAATTCAGATAGAGAATACAACTTTAAACAACTTTCTAATTTACTTCTATTATCTAATCTGTTTCATTCTCTTGGTATCATTTATTGAAGGAGCAGCAATGTACTACTGGTTTCTAACTGAACACATTGGTGAGCCAATGACAATCAGTATATATATGCAGCCACCAATCAGCAGCTAGAACCTAGGTTCTTTGCTGCTCCTGAGCTTACCTAAATAAACCTTTCAGCAAAGGATAACAAGAGAAGGAAGCAATTTAAATAATAGATGTAAATTCGAAAGTTGTTTAAAATTGTATTCTCTCTCTGAATCATGAAATAAAATGTTTGGGTTTCATGTCCCTTTAATATATTTGAAACTTAATTATGCGGATACAATTTCTTAGCCTCTTTGAGAACTCTTTGACATGTGCATGATTTGCTTAATTGTGCGTACAAATTTGCATGGTAACTTCAGCGCTTTGTAATTTTGTATTATAATTGGATAATATATACTTTTTTTTCTTTTAGTTACACTGGATCATGCAAATTCAAGTAGCTGCCAAAAGATGGCCACATCATGCGGTCACCTGATTTACCAATCCCATAATGCATCATTGCTATTTACCTCCTTGGTTTTTACTTTGCGCATATGAATTAGAATTGCACATTGCAGCAAATAGTGAGACTTTGCACAGATTTTTGTTTTTATAGAATATTCTACAGATGTAAACCAACAGATTTGAACACTAGCACAAGGATGAGGTGCAAATAAAAGGGAGGAACAGTTCCTAAGATAACAAACCTATGGAGATATATATTTTTAGAGCAGCATGGACATTTTTGTTAAATGCATCAATAAAATTAGGATTTGTGACTACATTTCAAACTTCTGCTAATGTAACAAACATTTTCACTTAATACACACAGAATAAGTAACTTTTTTTCATATACAATTTCTCATCTCAAATTTCCCTGGTTAAAAAATTGAACCAAAATATTTTCCTTTTGAAATCTACAGCGGAAAATTGCATGTGAAAATATTTTGTAAATAACCATCTGTACATCCCGTTTCTTTTGGTGAGAAGCTAACCATTTTACAAAAGAAAAAAATGACATTGCACAGACTTAAGAACTAATTATATACTTGTTTGTTTCACTGCAAGCGGATTCTTGGAAAGCAAAATGTTTGTGTATGTGGCTCATTGTGTTAGTCAGTGTGTGTCTGGCCGGCCATTGCTTTGAGCCAGACCTATACAAACAAATCTAAGTGCAGACTGCGTTTACTGAGGTGACCAACCACACTTATTAGCCCTATTAAACAGCTGAAAGTAAATCCCATTTTTGTTTCTCTACACAGGATAACACTGCTGATATAGCCAGTAGAAACATTACACTTTATGCAAATGGAAGAGTGCAATTTAAACATGTTAAAGGGATATGAAACCCAAATAATTTATTTCATGATTCAGATAGAGCATGCAATTTTAAGCAACTTTCTAATTTACTCCTATTTTTAATTTTTCTTTGTTCTCTTGGTATGCTTTGTTGAATGAGCAGCAATGCACTACTGGTTTCTAACTGAACAAATGGGTGAGCCAATGACAATCAGTATATATATCCAGCCACCAATCAGCAGCTAGAACCTAGGTTCTTTGCTGCTCCTGAGCTTTCCTAGATAAACCTTTCAGCAAAGTATAACAAGATAATGAAGCAAATTAGATAATAAAAGTAAACTGGAAAGTTGTTTAAAATTGTACTCTCTATCTGAATCATGAAAGAAATGTTTTGGTTTTCATGTCCCTTTAAGTTTAGGGGATATATAACCTAAAAAGTTTATTTTGTGACTGAGACAGAACATACTATTTTAAAAAAAGTTTCCAATTTACTTCTATTATCAAATTTGCTTCGTTCCCAGAGTATTCTGTGTTGAAGAGATAACTAAGTAGGCATCTGGAGTGCTCTTCCAAATAGATAACATTCTTGCACAACTCCTCCATATAGTGCTCCAGAAATGGGCTGGCTCCCAAGAATATGTCCCTGCTTTTCATCAAAAGATACCAAGAGAATGAAGAACAATTGATAATAGAAGTAAATTAGAAAATTAATTAAAATAGCATGGTCTAGCTGAATAATTCATGAAATACAATTTTTGAGTTTCATATCCCTTTAAATATATTTAATGGATAAAGGGACATGAACCCAACTTTTTCTTTCATGATTCAGAAAAATTAGATTTTTAAACAACTCTCCTATTACTTCCATTATCTAATTAGTTTTGTTCTCTTGGTATCCTTTGTCGAAAAGCATACCTAGGTAGGCTCAGGAGCTGCTGATTTGTGGATACACATAAATGCCTCATGTTATTGGCTCACCCAATGTGTTAACTAGCTTCCAGTAGTGCACTGCTGCTTCTTTAACAAATTATACCAAGGGAATGAAGCAAATTTGATCACTGAAGAAAATTGTCATTTAAATTTGTATTTTCTATCTGAATCATCAAAGAAAAATTTGGGGTCCCTTTAAGTTAAACATATATCCCATACAAAAGCCATGCTTGTCATGTTGCTTTCAAATTCAAAATAAAATGCCGATAAGGAAATCTAACAAGGCTCTATTGGTGTACAATGATAAAAAAAAAAAAAAACAACAGAATTTATGCTTACCTGATAAATTACTTTCTTCAACGGTGTGTCCGGTCCACGGCGTCATCCTTACTTGTGGGAATATCTCTTCCCCAACAGGAAATGTCAAAGAGTCCCAGCAAAAGCTGTCCATATAGTCCCTCCTAGGCTCTGCCCACCCCAGTCATTCGACCGACGGACAGGAGGAAAAAACAGGAGAAACCATAGGGTGCCGTGGTGACTGTAGTTAGAGAAAATAATTCATCAAACCTGATTAAAAAACCAGGGCGGGCCGTGGACCGGACACACCGTTGGAGAAAGTAATTTATCAGGTAAGCATAAATTCTGTTTTCTCCAACATTGGTGTGTCCGGTCCACGGCGTCATCCTTACTTGTGGGAACCAATACCAAAGCTTTAGGACACGGATGAAGGGAGGGAGCAAATCAGGTTACCTAAACAGAAGGCACCACGGCTTGCAAAACCTTTCTCCCAAAAATAGCCTCCGAAGAAGCAAAAGTATCAAATTTGTAAAATTTGGCAAAAGTGTGCAGTGAAGACCAAGTCGCTGCCTTACATATCTGATCAACAGAAGCCTCGTTCTTGAAGGCCCATGTGGAAGCCACAGCCCTAGTAGAGTGAGCTGTGATTCTTTCAGGAGGCTGCCGTCCGGCAGTCTCATAAGCCAATCGGATGATGCTTTTAAGCCAAAAGGAAAGAGAGGTAGCAGTCGCTTTTTGATTTCTCCTTTTACCAGAATAGACGACAAACAGAGAAGATGTTTGTCTGAACTCTTTTGTAGCTTCTAAATAGAATTTTAGAGCACGTACTACGTCTAAATTGTGTAACAAACGTTCCTTCTTTGAAACTGGATTCGGACACAAAGAAGGTACAACTATCTCCTGGTTAATATTTTTGTTGGAAACAACCTTTGGAAGAAAACCAGGCTTAGTACGCAAAACAACCTTATCTGAATGAAACACCAGATAGGGCGGAGAACACTGCAGAGCAGATAACTCAGAAACTCTTCTAGCAGAAGAAATAGCAACCAAAAACAAAACTTTCCAAGATAACAACCTAATATCTATGGAATGTAAAGGTTCAAACGGAACCCCTTGGAGAACTGAAAGAACTAGATTTAAACTCCAGGGAGGAGTCAAAGGTCTGTAAACAGGCTTAATCCTAACCAGAGCCTGAACAAATGCTTGAACATCTGGCACAGCTGCCAGTCGTTTGTGTAACAAGACAGATAAAGCAGAAATCTGTCCCTTTAGAGAACTCGCTGATAATCCCTTATCCAAACCCTCTTGTAGGAAGGAAAGGATCCTAGGAATCTTAATCTTACTCCATGAGAATCCCTTGGATTCACACCAACAGATATATCTTTTCCATATTTTATGGTAAATCTTTCTAGTTACAGGTTTTCTGGCTTGTACCAGAGTATATATCACAGAATCCGAAAACCCACGCTTAGTTAAAATCAAGCGTTCAATTTCCAAGCCGTCAGCTGGAGAGAGACTAGATTTGGATGTTCGAATGGACCCTGTACCAGAAGATCCTGTCTCAAAGGTAGCTTCCATGGTGGAACCGATGACATATTCACCAGGTCTGCATACCAAGTCCTGCGTGGCCACGCAGGAGCTATCAAGATCACCGAGGCCCTCTCCTGCTTGATCCTGGTTACCAGCCTGGGAATGAGAGGAAACGGTGGAAACACATAGGCTAGGTTGAAGGTCCAAGGCGCTACTAGTGCATCCACTAGAGCCGCCTTGGGATCCATGGATCTGGACCCGTAGCAAGGAACCTTGAAGTTCTGACGAGACGCCATCAGATCCATGTCTGGAATGCCCCATAATTGAGTTAATTGGGCAAAGATCTCCGGGTGAAGTTCCCACTCCCCCGGATGGAATGTCTGACGACTCAGATAATCCGCCTCCCAGTTTTCCACTCCTGGGATGTGGATCGCAGATAGGTGGCAGGAGTGATCCTCCGCCCATTCTATTATTTTGGTCACTTCTCTCATCGCCAGGGAACTCCTTGTTCCCCCCTGATGATTGATATAAGCAACAGTCGTCATGTTGTCTGATTGGAATCTTATAAATCTGGCCTTCGCTAGTTGAGGCCAAGCCCTGAGAGCATTGAATATCGCTCTCAGTTCCAGAATGTTTATCGGGAGAAGAGACTCTTCCCGAGACCATAGTCCCTGAGCTTTCAGGGATTCCCAGACCGCGCCCCAGCCTGCTAGATTGGCGTTGGTCGTGACGATGACCCACTCTGGTCTGCAGAAGCTCATTCCCTGGGACAAGTGGTCCAGGGTTAGCCACCAACGGAGTGAGTCTCTGGTCTTCTGATCTACTTGAATCACTGGAGAAAAGTCTGTATAGTCCCCATTCCACTGTTTCAGCATGCACAGTTGTAATGGTCTTAGATGAATTCGCGCAAAAGGAACTATGTCCATTGCTGCAACCATCAACCCTACCACTTCCATGCACTGAGCTACGGAAGGACGTGGAATAGAATGAAGAACTTGACAAGCGTTTAGAAGCTTTGACTTTCTGACTTCTGTCAGGAAAATCCTCATTTCTAAAGAATCTATTATTGTTCCCAAGAAAGGAACTCTTGTCGACGGAGACAGGGAACTTTTTTCTATGTTCACCTTCCATCCGTGAGATCTGAGAAAGGCCAGAACGATGTCTGTGTGAGCCTTTGCCTTTGAGAGAGACGACGCTTGTATCAGAATGTCGTCCAAGTAAGGTACTACTGCAATGCCCCTTGGTCTTAGGACCGCTAGAAGGGACCCGAGTACCTTTGTGAAAATCCTTGGAGCAGTGGCTAACTCGAATGGGAGCGCCACAAGCTGGTAATGTTTGTCCAGAAAGGCGAACCTTAGGAACTGATGATGATCCTTGTGGATAGGAATATGTAGATACGCACCCTTTAAATCCACGGTAGTCATAAATTGACCTTCCTGGATTGTAGGTAGAATCGTTCGATTGGTTTCCATTTTGAACGATGGAACCCTGAGAAATTTGTTTAGGATCTTTAAATCCAGAATTGGTCTGAAAGTTCCCTCTTTTTTGGGAACCACAAACAGATTTGAGTAAAATCCCATTCCCTGTTCCGCCGTTGGAACTGGGTGTATCACTCCCATTTTTAACAGGTCTTCTACACAATGTAAGAATGCCTGTCTCTTTATTTGGTTTAAGGATAAGTGAGACATGTGGAACCTTCCCCTTGGGGGTAGTTCCTTGAATTCCAGAAGATAACCCTGAGAGACTAATTCTAGTGCCCAGGGATCCTGAACATCTCTTGCCCAAGCCTGAGCAAAGAGAGAGAGTCTGCCCCCTACTAGATCCGGTCCCGGATCGGGGGCTACTCCTTCATGCTGTCTTGTTAGCAGCAGCAGGCTTCTTGGCCTGCTTACCCTTGTTCCAGCCTTGCATGGGTTTCCAGGCTGGTTTGGTTTGTGAAGCATTACCCTCTTGTTTAGAGGATGCAGAGTTGGAAGACGGTCCGTTGCTGAAATTGCGAAAGGAAACGAAAATTAGACTTATTCTTAGCTTTGAAAGGCCTATCTTGCGGGAGGGCGTGGCCGTTTCCACCAGTGATGTCTGAGATAATCTCTTTCAATTCTGGTCCAAAGAGAGTTTTACCCTTGAAGGGGATATTAAGCAATTTTGTCTTGGAAGATACATCCGCTGACCAAGACTTTAGCCAAAGCGCTCTGCGCGCCACAATTGCAAACCCTGAATTTTTCGCCGCTAATCTAGCTAATTGCAAAGCGGCATCTAAAATAAAAGAATTAGCCAACTTGAGTGCGTGAACCCTGTCCATAACCTCCTCATACGGAGTCTCTCTACTGAGCGACTTTTCTAGTTCCTCGAACCAGAACCACGCTGCTGTAGTGACAGGAACAATGCACGAAATGGGTTGCAGGAGGTAACCTTGCTGTACAAAAATCTTTTTAAGCAAACCCTCCAATTTTTTATCCATAGGATCTTTGAAAGCACAATTATCCTCGATAGGGATAGTAGTACGCTTGTTTAGAGTAGAAACTGCCCCCTCGACCTTAGGGACTGTCTGCCATAAGTCCTTTCTGGGGTCGACCATAGGAAATAATTTCTTAAATATAGGAGGGGGGACAAAAGGTATGCCGGGCTTCTCCCACTTCTTATTCACTATGTCCGCCACCCGCTTGGGTATAGGAAAAGCGTTGGGGTGCACCGGAACCTCTAGGAACTTGTCCATCTTGCATAATTTTTCTGGAATGACCAGGTTGTCACAATCATCCAGAGGTAGATAACACCTCCTTAAGCAGTGCGCGGAGATGCTCTAATTTAAATTTAAATGTCACAACATCAGGTTCAGCCTGTTGAGAAATTTTTCCTGAATCTGAAATTTCCCCATCTGACAAAACCTCCCTCATGGCCCCTTCAGATTGGTGTGAGGGTATGACAGAACAATTATCATCAGCGCCCTCCTGCTCTTCAGTGTTTAAAACAGAGCAATCGCGCTTTCTCTGATATGCAGGCATTTTGGATAAAATATTTGCTATGGAGTTATCCATTACTGCCGTCAATTGTTGCATAGTAATAAGCATTGGCGCGCTAGAAGTACTAGGGGCCTCCTGCGTGGGCAAAACTGGCATAGACACAGAAGGAGATCATGTAGAACTATGTCTACTCCCTTCATCTGATGAATCATCTTGGGCAACTTTACTATCTGTGGCAGTACTGTCCTTACTTTGTTTGGACGCTATGGCACAATTATCACACAATTTTGAAGGGGGTGACACATTGATCTTCAAACATATAGAACATAGCTTATCTGAAGGTGCAGACATGTTAAACAGGCTTAGACTTGTCAAGAAAGTACAAAAAACGTTTTAAAACAAAACCGTTACTGTCTCTTTAAATTTTAAACAGTGCACACTTTATTACTGAATATGTGAAAAAGTATGAAGGAATTGTTCAAAATTTACCAAATTTTCACCACAGTGTCTTAAAGCATTAAAAGTATTGCACACCAATTTTCAGAGCATTAACCCTTAAAATAAAGAAACCAGAGCCTGTTACAGTTTTAACCCCTCTACAGTCCCAGCTACAGCCTTTGCTGCGACTTTACCAAACCCAGGGGGGAATACGATACCAAAAGAAGCCTTCTAGGAACTTTTCCAACCACTTTCAGATCCACACACATGCATCTGCATGTCTTGCTCTCAAAAGTAACTGCGCAGTAATGGCGCGAAAATAAGGCTCAGCCTACAACTGGGAAGGCCCTTCCTGACTGGAAAGGTGTCTAACTCAGTGCCTGACGTTAAAAAACGTTCCCCAAGCTTATAAGTGTGAATTTCAGACATAAACATGTATAAAATGCTCAAATAAATCAATCGATTTTGCCCATAAAAAAAGCGTCTACCGGTTTTATAGCCCATATTAAGCCCTTTATTCTGTTTGAGACTAAGAAAATGGCTTACCGGTCCCCATGAGGGGAAATGACAGCCTTCCAGCATTACACAGTCTTGTTAGAAATATGGCTAGTCATACCTTAAGCAGAAAAGTCTGCTAACTGTTTCCCCAACTGAAGTTACTTCATCTCAACAGTCCTATGTGGAAACAGCAAACGATTTTAGTTACTGCTGCTAAAATCATCTTCCTCTCACAAACAGAAATCTTCCTCTTTTTCTGTTTCAGAGTAAATAGTACATACCAGCACTATTTTAAAATAACAAACTCTTGATAGTAGAATAAAAAAACTACAACTAAACACAACATACTCTTAACCATCTCCGTGGAGATGTTGCCTGTGCAACGGCAAAGAGAATGACTGGGGTGGGCGGAGCCTAGGAGGGACTATATGGACAGCTTTTGCTGGGACTCTTTGCCATTTCCTGTTTGGGAAGAGATATTCCCACAAGTAAGGATGAAGCCGTGGACCGGACACACCAATGTTGGAGAAAAACATTTTTTATCAGCACACACTCGCATTCATTTTTCAGAAAAAAGGGAAAACCTGTAATATATATTACAATACCCGCTTATAGATTCAACAAAGTAAAAAGATTGATTTAATGTCCCTTTAATCATTAAAGGGACATGAAACCCAATTGTTTTATGATTTCGATAGAACATACCATTTATTTTAAACAACTTTCCAATTTACTTCTATTATTAATTTTGCTTAATTCTCTTGCTATCCTTTATATTAGGAGCAACATGTTGATATTATGGATATTAAAAACACATTCATACATATAGGTCATCAACAATACTGAATGAATTAAGTGCAATGTTACTTTCACACTGACCATATATCTCTGGCACTTTGAAATAGAAATAAATGCTTTTTCCTTACTTGTTTTGCCTGTCGAAACCAAACCAGTTATTTTGTATATACAATTTGGCCAGGTTAATTAATCTAATGACTGCTATTTAAATGCACTGTAATGGCTTAGAAACTAGAGCCAAATGTCACCAAGCTCCACACATCAGTTTCAAACCGCAAAAGATTTTGGACAGAAATGTTAAAAAACAAAATATATGCTTACCTGATAAATTTCTTTCTTTCTTGACACTGTGAGTCCACAGATCATCTCTAATCACTATTGGGAATATCACTCCTGCCCAGCAGGAGCAGGCAAAGTGCACCACAGCAAAGCATTTAAATATCACCTCCCTCCAACCCCAGTCATTTGACTGAAGTAAAAGAAGAGAAAGGAAGAAACAAGGTGCAGAGGTGCCTAAAGTTTATAACACAAAAAAAATGTCTAAATAAACAGGGCGGGCCGTGGACTCACCGTGTCAAGAAATAAATAAATTTATCAGGTAAGCATAAATTTCGTTTTCTTTCTAATAACACGGTGAGTCCACGGATCATCTCCAATTACTATTAGGAATCAAAACCCAAGCTAGAGGACACAGATGATAAGGGAGGAACAAGACAAGGAACCTAAACGGATGGCACCGCTGCTTGAAGAACCTTTCTCCCAAAAGAAGCCTCAACCGAGGAAAAGGTATCAAATTTATAGAATTTTTAAAAAGTCTGTGGAGAGGACCAAGTTGCAGCATTGCAAATCTGTTCCACAGAAGCTTAATTTTTTAATGCCCAGGAAGAGGAAACAGCCCTCGTAGAATTAGCCGTGACTCTCTCAGGAGGCTGCTGTCCAGCAGTTTCATAGGCCAAACGAATTAAGTAGCCGTAGCTTTCTGACCCTTACATTTCCCAGAGAAGACTACCAACAGAGCAGAAGACTGGCGAAAATCCTTAGTTGCCTGTAGATAGAACTTCAACGCACGTACCACGTCTAGGTTGTGCAGTAGACGTTCCTTATGAGAAGATGGGATAGGACACAAAGAAGGAACAACGATCTCTTGATTAATGTTCCTATCCGAAACCACTTTAGGGACAAACCCTAACTTAGTACGCAGAACTACCTTATCAGAATGAAAAATAAGATAAGGAGATTCAGACTGAGACTCTACTAGCAGAAGAAATTGCAACAAGAAACAAAACTTTCAAAGATAACAACTTAATATCTAAGGAATGCATAGGCTCAAACGGAGCCTGCTGAAGAACTTTAAGAACAAGGTTAAGACTCCAGGGAGGAGTAACAGGTTTTAACACAGGCCTGATTCTGACCAAGGGCTGACAGAGCAATTGCATGTTTGGTACATCCGCCAGACATTTATGTAACAAAATAGACAAGGCAGATATTTGACTCTTCAAGGTACTTGCCAATAAACCCTTCTCCAAACCCTCCTGGAGAAAAGACAGAATTCTAGGAATCTAAACTCTACTCCAAGAGTAGCCTCTGGATCAGTGTCGACTCTAGGAACAATATATAGGGGGGCACATAAGATACCACAGTAAAAACGGGGGGCACTAATAGTTTTCACCACTAAATCATACCACTGAAAATAAACTAAATAAATACATATAAATAAGATTCCAAAATACCAGAGTAATGCGGTATGCAATGATACCTTTTTATTGTACTAACCTAATACTTAAAAGACAAGCTGCCAAGATTTTTTCTTTATTCCTCAGGTATTGCTTCAGACAACAGATACATACAGGGAGTGCAGAATTATTAGGCAAGTTGTATTTTTGAGGATTAATTTTATTATTGAACAACAACCATGTTCTCAATGAATCCAAAAAACTCATTAATATCAAAGCTGAATATTTTTGGAAGTAGTTTTTAGTTTTAGCTATTTTAGGGGGATATCTGTGTGTGCAGGTGACTATTACTGTGCATAATTATTAGGCAACTTAACAAAAAACAAATATATACCCATTTCAATTATTTATTTTTACCAGTGAAACCAATATAACATCTCAACATTCACAAATATACATTTCTGACATTCAAAAACAAAACAAAAACAAATCAGTGACCAATATAGCCACCTTTCTTTGCAAGGACACTCAAAAGCCTGCCATCCATGGATTCTGTCAGTGTTTTGATCTGTTCACCATCAACATTACGTGCAGCAGCAACCACAGCCTCCCAGACACTGTTCAGAGAGGTGTACTGTTTTCCCTCCTTGTAAATCTCACATTTGATGATGGACCACAGGTTCTCAATGGGGTTCAGATCAGGTGAACAAGGAGGCCATGTCATTAGATTTTCTTCTTTTATACCCTTTCTTGCCAGCCACGCTGTGGAGTACTTGGACGCGTGTGATGGAGCATTGTCCTGCATGAAAATCATGTTTTTCTTGAAGGATGCAGACTTCTTCCTGTACCACTGCTTGAAGAAGGTGTCTTCCAGAAACTGGCAGTAGGACTGGGAGTTGAGCTTGACTCCATCCTCAACCCGAAAAGGCCCCACAAGCTCATCTTTGATGATACCAGCCCAAACCAGTACTCCACCTCCACCTTGCTGGCGTCTGAGTCGGACTGGAGCTCTCTGCCCTTTACCAATCCAGCCACGGGCCCATCCATCTGGCCCATCAAGACTCACTCTCATTTCATCAGTCCATAAAACCTTAGAAAAATCAGTCTTGAGATATTTCTTGGCCCAGTCTTGACGTTTCAGCTTGTGTGTCTTGTTCAGTGGTGGTCGTCTTTCAGCCTTTCTTACCTTGGCCATGTCTCTGAGTATTGCACACCTAATATGCTTAATTGGTAGTAGGCTTTCGAGCCTATACAGCTTGGAGTAAGACAACATGCATAAACAGGATGATGTGGTCAAAATACTCATTTGCCTAATAATTCTGCACTCCCTGTACATACATACACACACATACATAAATACACACACATACACACACAAACACACATATATACTTTAACATACACATACCTACACAGTTTCACACACATACACACAAATATATACAGACACATAAATACACACACACACAAAGTTACACACACACGCGCGCACACACACATGCTCACACAGTTACACACACACAGACACTAACACATGCATCTTATATCTTCCTTTATAACATAATATGCATGGAGATATATGCATTGAAATACATAGAAAATAGACATACACACACACACACACACACACAAACACACATACATACATATATACATACAAACACACACATACATATATATATATATATATATACACACACACATATATACATACATACATACACACACTGATTTTCATATGCTTGTCACTGTTAAGTGGAAGTGTGAGAATCTTTTTGTTAGTCTCACAATAAAAGCAAACAGCTTTCACTTACAGAGGCTGTGTATTCACATGTTTAGACAGCTGCATCAAATACAGACCACAAAATATAAAAGATTCACAGATATTCATATAAGAATAAATGTAAAACTTTTAAAATATCTAGAAGTGGTCCCACAGCCAATTAGATCACATTTTATAATATTTTTTGGTATGCTGACACACTTGAGTAAAGTGCCAATGCCATGCATGTCAAGGTGTTATTAGTGGTTGCTAATAAAAAAACATCATAACATATAAACATTTTGTGTTGCGTGTGCATAAACGTGTACAGTAATATTGAAATTGTTTTACAAAACTGAAAATATTCCCATATATAATTTATAATTAACAGAATCTTGAGAAAGGGATCAACATATCTTTAATATAAATAAAATAATTTGGTTACTCCAGTGCAGCCGCACAGATGATTGATAGCTTTCTCTGCATTGTTACTGATGATTCTAGTAATCATTCTGGTTCAACGGTTGTAAGACCTTTTATTAAGCCAGGCACAGTGTTCACACTAACAGTGAGCCATGTCTAGTATTAATCATAATCGACCCTGTTGGAACTTACTGTGACAGTGAAGACTGAAGTGACATGTGACAGTGACTTACCGTTACCCCAGAATCAGATCTTCAAGTTGACTGACCTCATTTTACTTTGCTGCCAGACTACCAATCCACTGAGTGCCAGACAGTCGGACAGACAGCTAGTGCCTGCTGGTGCTCCTTCCCGCGCTCTCTGCTCAGTCTCCTGCACACAGCACCACTGGCTGGCTCCTCCCTCTTCCTCTCCAGTCTCCTGCAGTCATGTTCCTTGTGCTATGTAGGAACGACCTGGCTGCTGGAACTGGAGGAGGAGGCGGAGCAAAAAGCGCCAGCATGCATGGCGGGGTACTGAAGTGCCATGGTGCTGCGTGTGTGTAGAGCAGCCACAAGGCACGTGGTGGTGGGTGGGGGTTACTTTAACTAGACACAATATTACTCTGACTCATTATCAAAATAAAAAATAACGGCCCCCAGAGTAAAACAATTTAAAAAAGAATCTATCAGTTCACAGTACTCCAGCATTATGCAAGCGCCGGGGCTGGCGGCTGGGGGGGCAAGCCATATTCTAAGGGGGGGGGGGGCAAATGCCCCCCTTGCCACCCTGTAGCGACGCCACTGCTCTGGATTCACACTAATACAGATATTTACACCATATCTTATAGTAAATATTTCTGGTAACAGGCTTACGAGCCTGAATCATGGTCTCAATGACCCACTCAGAAAACCCCCGCTTAGATAAAATTAAGCGTTCAATCTCCAAGTAGTCACTTCAGAGAAACGAGATTTGGATGAAGGAAGGGCCCTTGAAGTAGAACTTCCTTCCTCAGTGGAAGTCTCCAAGGTGTGAGAGATGACATTTCCACTAGGTCTGCATACCAAATCCTGCGAGGCCACGCCGGTGCAATGAGGATCACCGACGCCCTCTCCTGTTTGATTTGAGCAATGACCCGAGGAAGGAGAGCATCTATCAGAACAGCCTTAGGATCCCTCAACCTCAACCGTACCTCAGGAGCTTGGCATTCTGACGAGATGCCATGCGATCCAGCTCCGGCTGTCCCCATTTGAGAATCAAGTTGGAAAACACCTCCGGATGGAGTTCCCACTCCCCCGGGTGAAAATTCTGTCTCACGAGAAAATCCGCTTCCCAATTGTCCACTGCTGGAATGTGGATCGCAGATAGACAGCAGTTGTGGGTCTCTGCCCACTCAATAATCTTGGCTACCTCTGTCATGGCCAAGGAACTACGAGTTTCTCCCTGATGGTTAATGTAAGCCACTGAAGTTATGTTGTCCGACTGGAACCTGATAAACCGGGCTGAAGCTAATTGAGGCCAGACCAGAAGAGCATTGAAAATTGCCCTTAGCTCTAGGATGTTTATGGGGAGAACAGACTCCTCCCGAGTCCATGTCCCCTGAGCCTTTAGTGAGCCCAGACAGCTCCCCATCCCGGCAGGCTGGCGTCTGTTGTCACAATCACCCAGGTGGGACTGCGGAAGCAGGTTCCCTGGGAAAGATGATCCTGAGACAGCCACCAAGGAAGAGAGTATCTTGTCGCCTGATCCAGAAGAATTCACGGAGACAGATCCACATAATCCCCGTTCCATTGCCTGAACATGCATAACTGCAGAGGTATGAGGTGGAAATGGGCAAACGGAATGATGTCCATGGCGGCTACCATAAATCCGATCACCTCCATGTATTGAGCCACTGACGGCCGAGGAGAGGACTAAATAGCCAGACACGAGTCGAAGATCCTTGTTTTTATGACCTCTGTCAGAAATATTTTCATTGATAGGGAATCTATTATGGTTCACAGGAACGCTATCGTTGTAGCTGGAATTAAGGAACTCTTGTTGAAAGGATGGCGTCTGAACCAGAATGTCATCCAGAAATGCGCCGCTGCAATACTCAGCAACCAGAGCACCGCCAACAGGGATCCCAGAACCTTTGAAAAAATTCTGGGAGCTGTGGCAAGACTGAACGGAAGAGCCACGAACTGGAAGTGTTTGTCTAGAAAAGCGAACCTCAGAAACTTGAAATGATCCCTGTGGATAGGAACATGCAGGTAAATCTACTGTTGTCATGAATTGACCCTCTGGAACCAAGGGAAGAATGGAACGAATAGTTTCCATCTTGAAGGACGGTACTCTGAGGAACTTGTTTAGACTCTTGAGATCTAAAATTGGTCTGAAAGTTCCCTCTTCTTTCGGAATCACAAACAGATTGGAGTAAAATCCCAGACCCTATTCCTGCATTGGAACAGGAACTATCAGTCCCAGAGCGGAAAGGTCTCGAACACAGTGTAAGAACGCCTCTCTTTTTATCTGGCCTACAGATAATCTTGAGGGCAGAAACTTGCCCCTGGGAGGAAAAGTCTTGAACTCCAGTTTGTATCCTTGGGAAACGATGTCCACCGCCCAGGTATCCGGAACATCCCAAACCCAGGCCTGAGCGAAGGAGAGTCTGCCCCCCCCCCCAAGATCCGGTCCCGGATAGGGGGCAGACCCTTCATACTGACTTTGAGTCATTAACGGGCTTCTTAGATTGCTTCCCCTTGTTCCAAGACTGGTTGGTCCTCCAGGAAGGTTTGGATTGATCTTGCTTGGCAGAGGGAGAGGAAGGCTTACCTTTAAAGTTCCGAAAGGAACAAAAATTACTCTGACGTCCATTCTGTTTATTTCTCTTATCTTGAGGGATGAAATGACCCTTTCCCCCCGTAATGTCAGAAATAATTTCAGCCAAGCCAAAAGCTTAGACTTAGACAAAACATCCGCAGACCAGGATTTCAACCATAAGGCTTTGCGGGCCAGAACGGCAAAATCAGAAATTTTTGCTCCCAGCTTGATAACCTGTAGGGAAGCATCCGTAATAAAAGAATTGGCCAACTTAAGGGCCTTGATCCTGTCCTGGATCTCTTCAAGGGGAGTGTCTGTCTGAAAAGAATCAGACAACGCATCAAACCAGTATGCCGCCGTCCTAATGATGGTAGCAATACACACCGCAGGTTGCCATTGTAAACCCTGGTGTACATACATCTTTTTGAGCAACCCCTCCAACTTGTTATCCATAGGATCCTTAAAGGAACAACTATCCTCTATGCTGGGAAAAGTGGTTCTCTTAGCCAAAGTGGAAATTGCTCCTTCTACCCTGGGAACCGTCTGTCAAGACTCCTTGATAGAGTCTGCAATAGGGAACATCTTCTTAAAAATAGGGGATGGATTAAAACGGATACCCGGTCTCTCCCATTCCCTAGCAATAATCTCTGTAGCCCTATCTGGTACAGGGAAAACCACCACCATGGAAGGTACATCAAAATACTTGTTTAGCTTACTAGACTTCTTAGGAATCGTCCAAGGTAGCCAAAACCTCCTTAAGTAACAGCTTAATTCTGAATGATACCACTTCAGCATCAGAAGAAGGAATTACACTATCTGAGTCTGAGATTTTCCCCTCAGATGCTACCGAAGTATCCTCCTCCTCAGATTTCTGGGAAGGAACATTCGGAATAGCTACTACTGTGTCAGAAACCTTACTCACTGAATTCATAGATTTTCTCTTGCGCTTTTCCTGCAGCATGGGAAAAGCGGACAGCACATCAGATACCGCAGAAGACATGAGGGTAGCGATGTCTTGCAAAGTAACTCCAGCTGGAGTTTGAGAGGAAGCGCATGGCACTGCATGTGTGGACGATAACATTCGGGACACTTTAGGAGAAAGCTGCGGAATATCTTGAACATTGTCAGGAGACCCCTGAACAGCATCCTCCGCCTTAGACAATGTTGGCTAAGAATCAAAAGTCTATCCCTGTAATTCAATGTTCTCTCAATACATGAGGAACAGAAAGGGATAGGTGGTTCCACGTTAGCATCAGAATTCATCTAGCATAATATTGTCTCCGGTATCCAGCAGGGCAGGTAGGCACCCTCAGCAGAGCTATGCTGAGTTGTAGAGGCTGTCCATGGTGCTCTAGAACACAATTTCTTTTTTTGCATAAAGAATAAAAGCAGTTACATTTTAAATTTAAAGAGACAGTAACTTTTTTTGTTTTAAAGTGAAAGTAAATCCTAGTGTTTTACAAACGCTAGGATTTACTATTGAAACAAATAAAGGGCACTTTCATTCATGAAGTATAAGATACTTCATGTAGAAAGCTCCTTTATTTGATTCAACCGATCGCCGTTCTTAGCTGCTACAGCAGCCCACGGCTAAAAAACGTTTGGTGCCCATGGGAGCCGGATTTACCGCACAGCGTGAAAACGTCACCTCTTAGAAAAAAAATTTGTTTAGCCAGGCGCTAAGAACGGCGATTGGTTGAATCAAATAAAGGAGCTTTCTACATGAAGTATCTTATACTTCATGAATGAAAGTGCCCTTTATTTGTTTCAATAGTAAATCCTAGCGTTTGTAAAACGCTAGGATTGACTTTCACTTTAAAAAAAAAAAAAAACACGTTACTGTCTCTTTAAATTTAAAATCTAACTGCTTTATTTTTTTATGCAAAAAAAGAAATTGTGTTCTAGAGCACCACGGACAGCCTCTACAACTCAGCATAGCTCTGCTGAGGGTGCCTACCTGCCCTGCTGGATACCGGAGACAATATTATGCTAGATGAATTCCGCACTCAATCCAGAGCAGCTGTACTGATGCCCGGCGACCGTAGTATTCAAAGCTGCAGAGCTGCAACAAGAATGTCTCCCCTCCAGTACACACAGTGATAGAGAAAAGGCGCACAACAGAAACCTTGCCACCTCAGCTAGCCCTGTCCATCGTGGGCGTATCAAAAGTAACCTCCCAGCCGGCATAATTGTATTCTGAAGTAAAGCTGCCGGGAGCAAGTGAAAACACACAACTTCTAGACCAACTGAGCCTATGTCTCCTCTCGTCCCCAATGTCTGCAAACACTGCCTTACATTAACCCCTTAACCCAATAGGAGCAATATATCTGGTGTCCCATCCAAGTGAAGTGTTAAAGTGCCATATTTTTCCTTTTATCCGCTCAGAAAAATAAAATTAGCACTTTCCTCAATGTAATCTGCCAGGCAGCTAGGCTAGGGCAGCTCACTAGGTTTGAGAGGCATGCTCCCTCACATGTGGAAAAAAGACAAAGACTGAGTAATCTTAAATTCCCTATTGCTTAAAAGCCCAAACTGCTCTACTGAAGAGACTGATATGGGCCACAGTTACACCCCAGGAGAAAGCAGAACAAACTTGCACTTTGCCTCCTCCTGCTGGGCAGGAGTGATATTCCCAATAGTAATTAGAGATGATCCGTGGACTCACCGTGTCATTAGAAAGAAAAAGCTTTATCCATTTGTTTTGCTAGATATGAAAAAAGGGACATTATTAAATGTGTATAGTGTATTTTAGTGTTGCACTATGATTTGTATATAACTATTAGTTTAACAACTGCAAAGAGGTTTGAACAAATAGTTAAAATCAGCTCCAGAGCAGCAGTGCACTACTGGGAGCTAGCTGAACACATCTGGTGAGCCATTGACAAGAGGAATATGTGTGTAGTCACTAATCCCCATATACTTCTCAGTAGTGCACTGCTGCTCCTGAGCCTATGTACAGTATGCTTTTCAACAAAGAATACCATAAGAATACAGATAATTTGATAATAGAAGTAAACTGAAAAGTTTCTTTAAATATCATGCCCTAAAAGAACCGTGCATGCCTAATTTTTAATTTTATGTCCCTTTAAAGGAACATTATAACAAAACAAAAAAAAAACTCAATAGAGAAGTAAGAAATGTAAAATTATGACTTAAAGGTTACATTTTGTATTTGTATATCCAGCTTACAGCACTCAGGTAAACAGGACAGAAAACTGCATACCAGGAGCATATTTTGGTCTAGGCCACTAGGCCTGTGCCTAGGGCAGCAGGATTTTGAAGTAGGAGGCTGCACATTGGGAGTGGTAGTTCTATGGCACAATGTCTACCCCCCTCTATGGTCTCCAAGTATTTTATTTACTAATTTTATTACAATTGAATGACATATGCACACCTAGTCTGGGCGTATGACACCTAAATACAGCTCCGGCCTCAGGTTGGGAGAAATATAGCAGCTAGAATTGTTGTGGGATGGAGTTTCCAAAGGGAAGCACAAAACTAAATGCACCATTGCTGAACACACTAGTACAGATAGAACAGCACATACTTGATTTGTATTGTTCTCTGCACAGAAAATAGCTGTAATTTGCTGCTTGTTTGAAATAATGAGTTTTCTTGGATGCTTTACATTGACTAATTGGAATATGGAATGTTTACACAGCGGTTATATTAAAAACCAGATAAAGTGTAGTCAATTGTAGTCACGGAAACAAAAGAAAAATAATGATGAGATTCTAAAAAGTGGATTTAAAAAAAAAATGCATATTTTATTTAAATATCCCAAATAAAAATCATTTATAATTGAGTGAGAGAGTAACACTGGATTACAAAGGCTTTTCTCATAACGCTATTAATGTTATGGAATGTGCCAGTGATTCATTACTAACTATGATAAATACGAACATTTCAGAACAGCAATTGGAAGTAATTATTTCTCAACTGAAAAGCCTAAACTGCATGTCCTTATGCTGCTAGCTCAGCCATGTGTACAGAAACACTAACATATGCATTGTACCAGGGGGTGGCATACATTGGCAGGCCGTGGTGACATGCAGCTTTTAGTGTTGCCCTTGGGTTACGCTTATATTCCCAATGACAGTTCCATACTGCTTGAAGATTATGTCCAATATATAATTAGCCAGTCCTGTTTATATCCTCATTAACGAGACTATACTTCTGAAGGCTGCCATAATAACTGTAAATATCCCTCTTATTCCAAATCACTAAGTAGATTTCTTTATAACTTAATGTTGCCCTCCTTGTAAAAATAAATAAAAATGTAGCTTATATTTTATATTTTGACAAACTGTTTCTTAAAAGTTTATAAAAGTATAAAAATAAATGCTCAAATTAAAGCTATATATTGCTTCCCCATTTGTTCCAAACATACTGCTGCCTCAGACTATGACAGGATACTGCAGCACTATGGGTCGATACAAGCTGAATATAAGTACTTGGGCAATACTTTTAGGGCCTTTTTCTATTAATATTGTAGCACTTTATGTTTTACTTTTATGTTCCTTGAAAAGGCGAGTTATTTCAAACTTGCAGTTCAATACATGGTCTCTCTGAGGCTGCACTAAATGGTTAGTTTTTACATTCAGTCTTCTTGGTGTGATCATTCATCTCTGACAGCTGAGGGGATTAGCAAGATCAGAGCGACTCGTGAATCGGTATCATCACCAGAAGATGGTCGCATATATTGGAAATACATGCTACTGTTATAACTGGAGTGACCATATTGCCACTTTAAAAAGGGACACATGAAAAATACATATGTCGGGGCTGTTTAAATAAATGTTTTGTTTAAGAACCCTGACATATTTATATTTCATATATGTCCCCTTTTAAAGCAGCAACATGGTCACCAATGTTTGTATGGAAAAAAATATTAAAGATTACAGTTTTTCAAGCAAAACAAATGAAACTTAAACCACAATATTAACACTAAGCTCTAACCTATCGCTTGAATGGAGATGATAAAGAGCCAGGAGATGCCATCATGAGACAGATTACTTGAGATTCATGGTAACCAATTTCATGAGGCTAGTGAATCTACATTCATGACTGGTGTAATGGTTATTTACAAACAATCCAGAGCACACAATCTTGCCTGTGACTTAGGCCATCTGTCTATGTACAATAGAACCTTAGCAATACATGCAAGACTGTAGCATTACAGTAAAGGCTTCCACTCCCCTTTAATAAGCAGTTCAATAGCTGGGATGGCTCTCATATACTGAGTGATGTGAGAGCTTAGAAAGCCTTCCTCTGGCTCTAGCATATCATCTGCAACATCTGTTCAGAGAAATAAACCTTTAGTATTGGTCAGGGCATCATTGTACCATGAATATTCTAAGCAATGAGATATCAGTAACTAGTAACTTCCCAGCCTGTATCGTTACAAATAAATAACATTTTTACCTGTGTAGGTGATTTTTTTTCTTGCAAGTTTGGTCGGACACTTCTAAATCCCTTTGCTGCTAAGGAGGAACCACCCGAATCACCATTAAGACCATCTTGGGTATAGGATCTCCAAATATCTAGAGCCAAATAAAAGTACATTTAGAATATTTTGTATTTATTACATACAGAATTCAGTGCAAAGCAAAACAACTCCAGCCATGCTCTCTCTCAGAAAGTAACATAAATCTACCCAATAGAAAAGCTCCTCTTTAAAATAACTGCTCATTGCCCCCGCGCTATTTCTGAAAAAGCTAATAACATTCCTGCTCTTAACCACTTGGTTGCAACATACTGCATCCTCTCTGGCAGCCAGTGGGTAAATGTCCTGACGGTGAGTATATGTTAGTAGAAGAATAAAAATACCTGAATCAGGCGAATTAGGTTCATGCCCTAGAGAAAGTAAAAAAATAAAAAAGGCAACAGTTAAAATTCACTCATAAACACAGAGATTTTTTATTATTATTAAAGGGAGAGAAAAATGTAAGTTAAATAACTGATAAATAGGTTTGATGAACTAACAAAGATTGTGAAACTAATTCTCCTTTGCTAAATGCCATCTATTATTATTATGTTTTAATGTCATATTGTATCTTAATAGATAATGTATTTCTCATTTGTTTAATTATTGTTAAAAGGACATTAAACAATAAAAAGCGTCCTCAGTAACCTCAGATTTAAACATGGTGCAAATTATGTTAACCATCTATTTGATTTCCAGCATTTGTGGGTTACAGAATTTGCTTTTTGTCTGATCTAGGGAGAAAGCACCATTTATGGTCAAAAAGCAAGAGGTGTTTAGCGTCCCTTTAAAATAACACCACAACTTATAACAAATATATTAATAAATGAGCATGTATTTCAAACTTTAAGAAGATTACAAAATGTAAAGTAAATATTATTATTATTATCAGTTATTTGCAGAGTACCAACAGATTCTGCAGCTCTAATATACAAATATATATATATATTTGCAGCATATTTATTCTGTTCGATGACTAACATATGACATTTCAAAATGAAAATTTTCTGTTTTACATATGAGATAGGTAGTGATTCATTTTTTGTAAAAAAATTTAAGTGACATGGTGACTATTAAAGCTTTTCAGTTATTCCTCATTATTGGGTTTTCAATAATTCTATTACTTCTGTTAATTTAACTCAGTATGCAGGTTGCAGTGAGATCAGACTTTTTATTGGCTATCAGTGTTCATTAAGATACAATTGTATTCTTATGCATTCTGCTACATATCTCCCATATTACGTTTCAGCTGCAGAAACGGATTTATAGCATGTATTTTTTCATACCATGGGATATGCTTAAGGCATCTACATGTACCCATTAATGTGATTATGGCCTTTAGAGGACATTTTAAAGAAAGTGTGTCTCTTAAACATTAAAATGGAGTGATCTAAAGTGGAGAATACGCTGTAGGTATACGTATTGTGAGATTTGCTTGCAATGGTGCAAAACAGTCAATTCTTATTGCAGATATTGGCCCATATTTATCAAGGTCTGTCGGACCTGATCCGACAGTGCGGATCAGGTCCGACAGACCTTGCTAAATACGGCGAGCAATACGCTCGCCGTATTCAGCATTGCACCAGCAGGGGGTGTCAATCAACCAGTTCGTACTCAATCTGGTTGATTTCCGGCGATATCTGTCCGCCTGCTCAGAGCAGGCGGACAGGTTATGGAGCAGCGGTCTTTGTGACCGCTGCTTCATAACTGCAGGCTCGCCAGAAACACGGAGCATCAAGCTCCATTCGGAGCTTGATAAATATGCCCCATGGACTTCATTAGAGTAGCTAAAGGAATAAAAAGTCCCCCGTTTCAAATTAAAGGGACAGTCTATACTAGAATTGTTATTGTTTAAAAAGATAGATAATCCCTTTATTACTCATTGCCTAGTTTTGCATAACCAACACAGTTATATAAATACACTTTTTACCTCTGTGATTACCTTGTATCTAAGCCTCTGAAAACTGCCCCCTTATTTCAGTTCTTTTGACAGAAATCCATTTTAGCCAATCAGAGCTGGCTCCCTGGAACTCCACGTGCGTGAGCACAGTGTTATCTATATGACACACATGAACTAACACCCTCTAGTGGAGAAAAACTGTCAAAATGCCCTGAGAGAAGAGGCGGCCTTCAAGGGCTTAGAAATTAGCAAATGAACCTCCTAGGTTTAGCTTTTAACTAAGAATATTAATTGAACAAAGCAAAATTGGTGATAAAAGTAAATTGGAAAATTGTTTAAAATTACATTCTCTATCTGAATCATGAAAGTTTATTTTGGTCTAGACCGTTAAGGCCAACAGGCCCTACAACAGAGCCCCATTTTAGCTGCCCTATTCTTGTAGGCATATTATATGCATTTATTGGCTAGAGTAGTGTTTCTCAACCCTGGTTTTAGGATTGCTCTGCTTGCAAGTAGCACTGATCACAAAGCACAGAGATAGTATGGTTTGGTGTCCTATGGACTAGAATTGAGAAGCCCTATTGTCAGATAACATAGCTAAGGGTAGCTGTTAGACCAGGCTTGTTTTTCAAAAATTTTCTTCTGTTAGATGCCATATGCACATAATACATCAGTAAACCATTTTACAGCCTATACAAATATTGAATGATTGCTTTATGGTTAAGTCCTGCTAAGAGCTATTAAAACAGTAGCACCAATGTGGCTGCCTTGGCTGTCATAGACAACACCTTTTTATCTGTCTGACTGCAAGCTCTGCATCTACACATTGTATATTGTTTGTTATATATCTGCTCTTACAAGTTATCTCCATTGCCTCTGCATGTGAGGCTGATGTCCAGATTATACTTCATACCATATGTGCAGCAAGACCATATAACCAAAGGTTAGTTGTGCAGCAATAGTGGAAACTTGTGGAACAAGCTTTGCACAGCATAAAATCTGGACCAGCTACTACTGGATATTTATAATGTAAACAATTAGTATTTTGCTAAAGTAAATATATGATTTAATGCTAATATGCACAAACTAATATGACAGCACATAAGAGTTCTACATGAAAGCTCCCAGAATTCCTTTTTCTGTGCTGCTCCCTGGAAGCTGCCATGTTAATTAACTAATTAATTTATTTAGTGTAAAGTACACATATTGTTGCTTTTCTCCTCTGATTTTTCCTAGTTTGAATTGCATTTGTCAAGCTTGTTGGTGACAACTTCTTCCTGCAGTCAGCTGCACCTTGTATCTTACAGACTTGAAGTTGTAAAGCCTTCTGGTTTTATTGAACCACATGCAGCATAGTCAAGTTGTTGAGTTCTATACAAAGAGTTCTAAACCCTTTGTGAAGTTTCAAATTAAGAAGATTGCTGTGGACTTGCTTAAATATACTGTCACCTAATTGGCTAAGACTTACAACCGTTATGGTTTAATTCTATTGTGTGCGGCTATGAAATATCTTAAAGGGACACAAAACCCCAAATCTTCCCTTCATGATTCTAATAGAGCATACAATTTTAAACAACTTTCCAATCTACTTCAAGTATCTAATTTGCTTAGTTTTATATATATTCTTTGTTGAAAAGTATTCCTAGGTAGGCTCAGGAGCTGAGAGCTAGCTGCTGATTGGTGGCTGCACATACAGTATATGCCTCTTGTTATTGGTTTACTGATGTGTCTCCCAGTAGTGCATTGCTGCTCCTTTAATAAAGGATACAAAGGGAATGAAGCAAAGTTGATAATAGAAGTAAATTGGAAAATACATAATTTATGCTTACCTGATAAATTTATTTCTCTTGTAGTGTATCCAGTCCACGGATCATCCATTACTTGTGGGATATTCTCCTTCCCAACAGGAAGTTGCAAGAGGATCACCCACAGCAGAGCTGCTATATAGCTCCTCCCCTCAATGCCATATCCAGTCATTCGACCGAAACAAGACGAGAAAGGAGAAACCATAGGGTGCAGTGGTGACTGTAGTTTAATTAAAATTTAGACCTGCCTTAAAAGGACAGGGCGGGCCGTGGACTGGATACAGTACAAGAGAAATAAATTTATCAGGTAAGCATAAATTATGTTTTCTCTTGTTAAGTGTATCCAGTCCACGGATCATCCATTACTTGTGGGATACCAATACCAAAGCTAAAGTACACAGATGATGGGAGGGACGAGGCAGGAACTTAAACGGAAGGAACCACTGCCTGTAGAACCTTTCTCCCAAAAACAGCCTCCGAAGAAGCAAAAGTGTAAAATTTGTAAAATTTTGAAAAGGTGTGAAGCGAAGACCAAGTCGCAGCCTTGCAAATCTGTTCAACAGAGGCCTCATTTTTAAAGGCCCAGGTGAAAGCCACAGCTCTAGTAGAATGAGCTGTAATCCTTTCAGGGGGCTGCTGTCCAGCAGTCTCATAGGCTAAGCGTATTATGCTCCGAAGCCAAAAGGAGAGAGAGGTTGTCGAAGCTTTTTGACCTCTCCTCTGTCCAGAGTAAACGACAAACAGGGCAGATGTTTGACGAAAATCTTTAGTAGCCTGTAAGTAAAACTTCAAGGCACGGAGTACGTCCAGATTATGCAAAAGACGTTCCTTCTTTGAAGAAGGATTAGGACACAATGATGGAACAACAATCTCTTGATTGATATTCCTGTTAGAAACCACCTAAGGTAAAAACCCAGGTTTGGTACGCAGAACTACCTTGTCTGAATGAAAAATCAGATAAGGAGAATCACAATGTAAGGCAGATAACTCAGAGACTCTTCGAGCCGAGGAAATAGCCATCAAAAACAGAACTTTCCAAGATAAAAGTTTAATATCAATGGAATGAAGGGGTTCAAACGGAACTCCCTGAAGAACTTTAAGAACCAAGTTTAAGCTCCATGGGGGAGCAACAGTTTTAAACACAGACTTAATCCTAACCAAAGCCTGACAAAATGCCTGGACGTCTGGAACTTCTGCCAGACGCTTGTGCAAAAGAATAGACAGAGCAGAGATCTGTCCTTTTAAAAAACTAGCTGATAAGCCTTTGTCCAAACCCTCTTGGAGAAAGGACAATATCCTAGGAATCCTAACCTTACTCCATGAGTAACTTTTGGATTCACACCAATAAAGATATTTACGCCATATCTTATGGTAGATTTTCCTGGTGACAGGCTTCCGAGCCTGTATTAAGGTATCAATGACTGACTCGGAGAAGCCACGCCTTGATAGAATCAAGCGTTCAATCTCCATGCAGTCAGTCTCAGAGAAATTAGATTTGGATGATTGAAAGGACCTTGTATTAGAAGGTCCTGCCTCAGAGGCAGAGTCCATGGTGGAAGAAATGACATGTCCACTAGGTCTGCATACCAGGTCCTGCGTGGCCATGCAGGCGCTATCAGAATCACCAATGCTCTCTCCTGTTTGATTTTGGCAATCAGTCGAGGGAGCAGAGGAAACGGTGGAAACACATAGGCCAGGTTGAAGAACCAAGGAGCTGCTAGAGCATCTATCAGCGTTGCTCCCGGGTCCCTGGACCTGGATCCGTAACAAGGAAGCTTGGCATTCTGGCGAGACGCCAGGAGATCCAGTTCTGGTTTGCCTCAATGATAGACCAGTTGAGCAAACACCTCTGGATGGAGTTCCCACTCCCCCGGATGAAAAGTCTGACGACTTAGAAAATCCGCCTCCCAGTTCTCTACGCCTGGGATGTGGATTGCTGACAGGTGGCAAGAGTGAGACTCTGCCCAGCGAATTATCTTTGAGACTTCTAACATCGCTAGGGAACTCCTGGTTCCCCCTTGATGGTTGATGTAAGCCACAGTCGTGATGTTGTCCGATTGAAATCTGATGAACCTCAGTGTTGCTAACTGAGGACAAGCTAGAAGAGCATTGAATATTGCTCTTAACTCCAGAATATTTATTGGGAGGAGTTTCTCCTCCTGAGTCCACGATCCCTGAGCCTTCAGGGAGTTCCAGACTGCGCCCCAACCTAGAAGCCTGGCATCTGTTGTTACAATCGTCCAATCTGGCCTGCGAAAGGTCATACCCTTGGACAGATGGACCCGAGAAAGCCACCAGAGAAGAGAATCTCTGGTCTCTTGGTCCAGATTTAGTAGAGGGGAAAAATCTGAGTAATCCCCATTCCACTGACCTAGCATGCATAATTGCAGCGGTCTGAGATGCAGGCGCGCAAATGGCACTATGTCCATTGCCGCTACCATTAAGCCGATTACTTCCATGCACTGAGCCACTGACGGGCGTGGAATGGAATGAAGGACACGGCAAGTATTTAGAAGTTTTGATAACCTGGACTCCGTCAGGTAAATTTTCATCTCTACAGAATCTATCAGAGTCCCTAGGAAGGAGACTCTTGTGAGTGGTGATAGAGAACTCTTTTCCACGTTCACTTTCCACCCATGCAACCTCAGAAATGCCAGAACTATCTCTGTATGAGACTTGGCAATTTGAAAGCTTGACGCCTGTATCAGGATGTCGTCTAGATACGGAGCCACCGCTATGCCTCGTGGTCTTAGAACCGCCAGAAGTGAGCCCAGAACCTTTGTAAAAATTCTCGGGGCAGTGGCCAACCCGAAGGGAAGAGCTACAAATTGGTAATGCCTGTCTAGAAAGGCAAACCTTAGGAACCCATGATGATCTTTGTGAATCGGTATGTGAAGGTAGGCATCCTTTAAGTCCACTGTGGTCATGTACTGACCCTCTTGGATCATGGGTAGGATGGTCCGAATAGTTTCCATTTTGAATGATGGAACTCTGAGGAATTTGTTTAAGATCTTTAGATCCAAGATTGGTCTGAAGGTTCCCTCTTTCTTGGGAACCACAAACAGATTTGAATAAAATCCCTGTCCTTGTTCCGTCCGCGGAACTGGATGGATCACTCCCATTACTAGGAGGTTTTGCACACAGCTTAAGAATGCCTCTTTTTTTATCTGGTTTGCTGATAACCTTGAAAGATTAAATCTCCCTTGTGGAGGAGAAGCTTTGAAGTCCAGAAGATATCCCTGAGATATGATCTCCAACGCCCAGGGATCCTGAACATCTCTTGCCCACTCCTGGGCGAAGAGAGAAAGTCTGCCCCCCACTAGATCCGTTTCCGGATAGGGGGCCGTTCCTTCATGCTGTCTTGGGGGCAGCAGCAGGCTTTCTGGCCTGCTTGCCCTTGTTCCAAGACTGGTTAGGTTTCCAGGTCTGTCTGGAATGAGCAACAGTTCCCTCTTGTTTTGAAGCGGAGGAAGTTGATGCTGCTCCTGCCTTGAAATTTCGAAAGGCACGAAAATTAGACTGTTTGGCCTTTGATTTGGCCCTGTCCTGAGGAAGGGTATGACCCTTGCCTCCAGTAATGTCAGCAATAATTTCCTTCAAGCCAGGCCCGAATAAGGTCTGCCCCTTGAAAGGAATGTTGAGTAATTTAGACTTTGAAGTCACGTCAGCTGACCAGGATTTAAGCCATAGCGCCCTACGTGCCTGGATGGCGAATCCAGAATTCTTAGCCGTTAGTTTAGTCAAATGAACAATGGCATCAGAAATAAACGAGTTAGCTAGCTTAAGCGTTCTAAGCTTGTCAATAATTTCATTCAATGGAGCTGTCTGGATGGCCTCTT
The DNA here is from genome assembly GCF_027579735.1 of Bombina bombina. Taxonomy (NCBI): domain Eukaryota; kingdom Metazoa; phylum Chordata; class Amphibia; order Anura; family Bombinatoridae; genus Bombina; species Bombina bombina. The sequence continues at coordinate 1,187,670,262 of NC_069500.1, forward strand.
CCAGGGCCTCAAACCAGAATGCCGCCGCAGCAGTGACAGGCGCAATGCATGCAAGGGGCTGTAAAATAAAACCTTGTTGAATAAACATTTTTTTAAGGTAACCCTCCAATTTTTTATCCATTGGATCTGAAAAAGCACAACTGTCCTCAACCGGGATAGTGGTACGCTTTGCTAAGGTAGAAACTGCTCCCTCCACCTTAGGGACCATCTGCCATAAGTCCAGTGTAGTGGCGTCTATTGGAAACATTTTTCTAAATATAGGAGGTGGGGAAAAGGGCACACCGGGTCTATCCCACTCCTTGCTAATAATTTCTGTAAGCCTTTTAGGTATAGGAAAAATGTCAGTACACACCGGCACCGCATAGTATCTATCCAGCCTACACAATTTCTCTGGAATTGCAACTGTGTTACAGTCATTCAGAGCAGCCAATACCTCCCCAAGCAATACACGGAGGTTCTCAAGCTTAAATTTAAAATTAGAAATCTCTGAATCAGGTTTCCCCGAGTCAGAGATGTCACCCACAGACTGAAGCTCTTCGTCCTCATGTTCTGCATACTGTGACGCAGTATCAGACATGGCTCTAACAGCATTTGCGCGCTCTGTATCTCTCTTAACCCCAGAGCTATCGCGCTTGCCTCTTAATTCAGGCAATCTAGATAATACCTCTGACAGGGTATTATTCATGATTGCAGCCATGTCCTGAAGGGCCTTTTGAGCCCTTCAGAGAAGTCCTGGATCATGCAGGAAGAAGCTGGATGTCTGTGTCTGTAATTTTTGCTGTGCAAAAAAACGCCAAAATAGGCCCCTCCCACTCATATTGCAACAGTGGGAAGCCTCAGGGAACTGTTTCAAGCCAGCCATGTGGAAAAAACTAGGCCCCAATAAGTTTTATCACAAAACATATGTAAAAAATGATTAAACATGCCAGCAAACGTTTTAAAATACACTTTTATAAGAGTATGTATCTCTATTAATAAGCCTGATACCAGTCGCTATCACTGCATTTAAGGCTTTACTTACATTACTTCAGTATCAGCAGCATTTTCTAGCAAATTCCATCCCTAGAAAAATATTTTAACTGCACATACCTTATTACAGGAAAACCTGCATGCTATTCCCCCTCTGAAGTTACCTCACTCCTCAGAATATGTGAGAACAGCAAAGGATCTTAGTTTCTTCTGCTAAGATCATAGAAAACGCAGGCAGATTCTTCTTCTAAATACTGCCTGAGATAAACAGTACACTCCGGTACCATTTAAAAATAACAAACTTTTGATTGAAGAAATAAACTAAGTATAAAACACCACAGTCCTCTTACGACCTCCATCTTAGTTGAGAGTTGCAAGAGAATGACTGGGTATGGCAGTGAGGGGAGGAGCTATATAGCAGCTCTGCTGTGGGTGATCCTCTTGCAACTTCCTGTTGGGAAGGAGAATATCCCACAAGTAATGGATGATCCGTGGACTGGATACACTTAACAAGAGAAAAAGCTATGCTCTATCCGATAAATGAAAGAAGCATTGGGGGTTTCATGTTCCTTTAAAGAAAGTAAATCAAATTCATATACTGCGTAACTTTTATGAATTCTGAATGATTTGGTTGCCTGTCTGCACACATATAAGATCATACATAAAGATACAATTTGTATAATAAAAGAATGATAGTTTAAGTAGCTGAACACCCAAAATGTCCATTATGTTTATAAACCTGTGAATTTAAAAGGCATTAAAGTAATGTGTACGTTTTAAACATAATATATTTTCTGTATATGGTTATAAAAAAAAAATCTTTTTAAATAAATATTAAAATCACCATAATTTAACCCCTTTTCAAGCTCTCCTTCAAGTGCTTGTAGCCATTAGGTCAATTAGTCATCTGTAAGGTTGCATAGGAGCTGTGAAACTGGTATCAGAAGACAGCGCATGCACCTAAAAAAACTTTCATGTTTAAAAGGGGTGACCTAGAATAGAAAATTATAACCCCTAAGCATATTTAGTGTCTGTAGTCCATGTTCTACAAGCTCATACTAGATTAAAGAGGGGGTATATGCAACTAATCAGCTTCTGCACCAACTGATATTTTTTTCTTCTTTATTTCTAGTTTTAGAAACCTAACCTGTCTTTGATATTGTTAGAACAAAGACCAAGGCAGAAGAAATAAATTCATAAAAACTTCAAAATCGCTGTACAAATATTTTTTCTATTTGATATGGCAGAATTATTTGACATTTTTGCTAATACACCACATCACTATTATGTCTATCTGCGTGGTTAGACAAGTCGGCGTCACAGGTATGTGAAACTGAGCAGTTTGTTCCTTACCTCCTGCTCACAAAGTTTCAGCTGTTAATTAAGGAAAATTCCCATATATGTGCAACATCTATAAAATGCACAGTGTGTCTTTTTCTTTTAATCTGCTCTTAGCATATGGACCGTATTTGATAAGTAACCTTTTTATCCTTGTTCACCCAAGCATATTTCTTCTCATTACAATAGATCTGCTAGCACCATCTGATACCATTTGGCACTAATGCAGCAGAAACATATTTTTCTATCTCACAGTCTGTGGTTTATGCCCACCAGCAAAAGCTTCATTTCTTGGAGCTAAACCTTTTAATGCTGAGTGGTAACGGTCAGCTAACAAGCAATAATTACTATGCCTCCTCCACAATAGATTACAGAATCTAGACTTCATAAATGTAGGCGAATAAGGGGAAAAGAGGGATCTCAGGTGGTCAAAAATCTAAAATCAGAGTTTATTCAAAATATTTTAAAAGAAAAAGTGTTCTTCACTTTGAAACTCCTTGCCAAGAAGAAGTCTCTCTCTGGGCTCACTTCACTCAGAGAAAGCTATTGCCCGAGGTTTTCCAAGACTCTGGGGTTCTTATGAAGGGAAGCTTTACACATTACTATAGTTAGTGGCCTCAGCAGTTTTGGACTCCAACAATGAAAAGAGGTTCTTTTATTTTTTGATGAAAAAAATGTAACATTTGTTTTGTCATAAAAAATACTGCACTAGTTTTAAGGGGTTAAAAGTTGTCGGCTGTGAAGCGTTCCCAGTAAATATATATGTATTTGCTTATATACAGGTACACATATATTTATGTTAATATATGCATATATTCATATATATTTAAAATTGTTGCGCTGCTTACCCCCTTTGCTTTGCTTAGGTTCTGTGCCGTGTATGACGACATCAGAATGAGGCTCCCATTGGAGCCTATGGAAGTGCACTCTCTCGAGTGCAATGCTTACGTGCAATGTGAAAGAGAGTTTGCGTTCGTATTGCACATAACTTGTAATACTAGCGTGTAAGCAATATTTTGCACTCAACTCATAATCTGGCCCAATGTTGGATTGGCAACTAGATTATTAGTTACTGAGGATCTATTTAATATCAGAAATGATCAAGCAAGAAATAAAAAAAATAAAAAAAACTGCGGCCAAACACTTTTGGAATGCCACAATTCCAATACTAATAATCTAAAAGGTTGGGAAATAGAAATTATGAAACGTGGAATCAGATGGGTCACTATAAATTAACTTTTAAGAAATTAAATCAAATGGATTCAGTGTGCAGCCCAATGGACAAAAAATGTTGTTTATATTTAATTTAGAGACATAAGAAAATATGAGAAATGTGAATATGGAATCATAAAAACATAAATTATGCTTACCTGATAATTTCCTTTTCTTCTGATGGAAAGAGACCACAGCTGCATTCATTACTTTTGGGAATTAAGAATCACCAGGAGGAGGCAAAGACACCCCAGCCAAAGGCTTAAATACCCTCCCACTCCCCTCATCCACCAGTCATTCTGCCGAGGAACAAGGAACAGTAGAAGAGATATCAGGGTGAAAAAGTGTCAGAAGAATATAAGGACGCCCCACATAAAATTACGGGTGGGGAGCTGTGGACTCTTTCCATCAGAAGAAAAGGAAATTATCAGGTAAGCATAATTTATGTTTTTCTTCTTAAATGAAAAGAGTCCACAGCTGCATTCATTACTTTTGGGAAACAATACCCAAGCTATAGAGGACACTGAATGCTAAGACGGGAAGGTAAAAAAAAGATAAAAAATCCTGCTTCGTCCGAAGCCGAGAAAAAATTTCAAAGGAAAAGCCCCAGTGACACTGACTCGCAGCCAGTCCAGAGCAAAACTAGAGACCGCAAAATGGACTCGACTGAACCAATAGTCCTCCAAGAGACACCTTTGCCCAAAAGATGCCCCCCCCCACTCACCCCTCCCAAATGAACGGTAAAACAGCCAAAATCCTCAAGGGGAACAAGGCAAAGGAGGACCGAGAAAACCGAAAGGCCCCTTAATACAAAAACAGCATCTCCAAGAGTGGGCATAACACATAGAGACCCAAATAAACCCAAACAGGGAAGGAGGCCATGCCTATACCAGGAGAAACCCGGGGTAAAACCGGGCATAGAGACCAAAAGACGTCTCCCCAACATCCTGCAAGCAAGGAACGCAACTAAAGAGGCAAAAACCTCCCAGCTCCTGCCTTATAATACCTAAGTATTTGACCGTGAAAGAGTGTGTAACAGACCCAGACTAAACCCCAAGTTCGAGAACACAGAGTCCCTAACAGGACGACACAGAAGAAGCTTGCAAGGAAGAAGAAGCAGTCATCAAGAAACAGACCGCACAAAACATCCCCGACAGAGGGCACGCTCCAGGCAACCTAAGCCGCCAGACCTACTCACAGGTCCCTAAAAAGGGGAACACAAAGCCTCCATCGAGGCCCCCCGAGAAGGAGAGAATACCCTCAGAACTCAAAGGAAGAGGAAACCGTCTCCTGTCAAAGGAACAAGGAGAAAGGAAAAACCATCTCCTAGCAGACTGATCTATCAGAATAGATTCAGCAAGCTCACACATCCCAAAGGATACTGTGACCCATAAACCACTCGGTCATCCTGACCTGCATACCCAGCTGGGCCACCAATATAAGGGAACAAAAATCCAGAAACTGGTACAGGAACGAGCGTAAAGATGGCAAAGCCACCCCCCCAGAGTACAAGTACAACCCTACTCTGAAACCATTCAAGGCCATAGACCTAAGGATCTATCAAACAGGCCCCTCAATCCGACATGGAACAAGCAAGGTTCCAGGTGGAACCAAGTCCACCTTCCACTTCCCGACCAGGAGAAGCCCCAAGTAAGGACTCTGTCTCCCTAAGAAGAGAATATCCCCTAAAGAAAAAGGGAAGAGGCCGGAAGGGCAATAACCGTTTTAAAGGCCTGAAGCCACCGGCTAAACGGGAAGAAAAAATCCAGCAAATGTCCTAGAGAGAACTACCTCACAAGTGTTTCGCACAACAGAGGCACAGCCAACCCATTCACCTGCAGAGTAGAGAATTCACGGGTATACTGGCAAACTAACAGGGGAATGCAACCCTAAGGCGCACCAGAAACTGGAATGCAGCACCAGCAGCTGGGTAGAAACCCACATTTTTGAGGCGCAAGCCACCCAGCTGACCCCAGATGACATGGGTTACACTGTGGCAAGGAGTAATAAATACTCCAATAAAAGGGCCAACCCTGACCCGGTCCGTTACATGGAGCAAGGACATAGCTACAGTTCCCACCATCGTGGAACATCCCGACCAGCCCTGAGATCCAAAACAACCCAAAACTGGGACAGGAGCAAAGCCCCAGAAAGAGGAAGACTCAGGAGAAAAACAGGTACGGGTACCGAATAGTTCAGGCAACTATACCCTGAAACTAAACACCTCGACTGGCCAAAAAAAACAAACAGACAAAGGGAATGGAGCATATCCAGAGAATCCGGACAGCAAAGAGAACTTGAAAGCCCCGACCAAAGAAAGGAACTACCCCTAGATAAAGTCCAACTCTCCAAGGAGCAAGGCTAGAAGTCAAAGGAAGGGATTTCACAAGGCCTCAGGACAACAGAAGGGATACCTCGAGGTCCCAAAACCCTACTAGCAGGGCTAGTCTCCCCATCACCTCCACACAGACAGAGGACACAGGGGCTAAACCTTCCCAGCTCCGGTAAACCCCGAGCTAAGCAAGTCCCCACAGGGATCAATCAACGTCCAGAACACAGATCCCCAAAAGGAGATCTAACCACCCGGAGACAATGGAAGAAGACCCAAAGGTCTCATTATAACACAGACAGACCCTACGCAGCCAAGAGAAGAGTCTTATCTAGACACACTTGAAACAGCTTACACGCACCCCCTTAAGGTGCCAAAATCTGCAATAGGTTTCAAAATAGAAAACCTTCCACATGCTGTACAGCTATCCTACAAGTTGTTGGATCAAGCCCCAATAGGACCATCCAGAAGCCTAAAACTGAAGGCCAAACCACTCAACCAGTGGTAATGGGGTGCTACGCCTGCCAGCCCTCCCCCACATGGAGGAGGAAACTCTAGGTCCTGATGAAATCAGATGTCAGATAGAGTGGCGCAGCGGAACCCTCCCCTGTCTGGTCATCTATGACTGAAGGCTATAAGGACTGAAACAATCCTTTTCCGCCTCGCGAACCCCTCTCGAATGCTTAGTTGAACATAAAAAACAATGATAACTTGAGCACTCGGCACTACTACCGAACCAGTCCAGCAGAAACAGCGCCACGTGTCTGAACATCCACAAAACCGAACAAACCCGACAGGACCAGCCTGTACTCAGGGTCCTAATCGGCAAGCTGCATAAATTCTCCCACATTGGGGAAAAACAGAAAACAGACATTATTAAACATAGGACTAATGTGTCCAAACAACTTCCGGAGAAGTAACAAAGAGTATCAATCCCAGATGGTTCTTGAAGGAAACAAACACAAATAAAAGACATCCCATCGGATACAAAATAAAATATAAGGCAACCCGAAGGTTAACGCCCAAAAGACACAGCCCTACCCGCAGGACCAGCCAAACAGAGCCCTATCTGTCAAAAAAACTGGGAAAGATCTCAAACAAATGACAAACAGGAGATAACCTCCATGTCTAATGAGGTGCACCATATCTGTTAATGATAGGGTCATTCAATAACTGAAAAAGATGTCTAAGCAACACGCTAAGGCGCACAATCCTATAATGAAAGGCACAACACCCGCGGGGATCTGTAGAGGCCCACCCCAAGGCGGAAGACCCGGGAGTCGGGACAATAGGGCACGAGCACAAACTCAAACATACGTCTGGACTCTGCAGACGGACCATCGCTAACATTTTCTGGAAGCGAAAACGTTCTGCAACCTCCAGGGGGAACACGCCACCCCGCATGGAGGAACCATAAACTGGGGTACCCGCATGTGTAGAAGTATGAATTGGTAGTAAACTCACCTACTGGAGGACGGGACCCCCAGAAGAGGATGGCTCAGCAGGCCCCTGATTCCCCAAGCCCGAGGAAACAGGCGCTCTAATATGGCATACGGAACAAAACTGGTCGACATGTGTCAACGAGGCCAATCCGGATTCATTACCGGACACAGAATCTGAAATCAAAATAGTCTCGGTATCAGAATCCTCTGTAACTGAATCTGAAATGAGCACAGTCTCAGCATCAGAATCCTCCATAACTGGATAGAGGAAATATCAATATGGACTAAAGTATTAAAACAAAAACACCACCCGACACCAACAGTGGCTGGGGCACTCACCACCTCCTATGACCAGACCCCTGCGGACTAGAATATTCCCTTTGCCACACGGTCAGGAATGCGGAAATGGGGAATGGAACAAACCACGCCCGAACACAAGGTGAACCGTACAGTCCAAAAAAGCACACCCAACTAAAAGGCTGCCTCACTTCCAAAGGCCTCAAAGTTCCAACCACGAGCCCATAAACATCACACATAAGCAGGTTGAATCACATAAACATGAATATAAACCCCCCTGTTTAATACCCCCCCCCCCCCAGGAGATATTAACCCTCAATTCCAGGATACTAATGGAGACTCACTGAGACCCATATGTCATATAGTTAAACCTGAAAGGTGATGTAGCCTCTGGGGAAAAACATTCACATTACAGTACATTGACGATAAAGTAAAATAAAACGATCTTACCGGAATCTACGCCGTGGAACAGGAACACGGCCTTTCCAGTGTGATGAATAGTGGCATCACCTCCGCCATGGACTTTAGAGAAGAAAGCAGGCAGCGGAGCGAAGTTCGACAGCGCCGATTGCTTGAGGAGCTGTTAATATGAGTCGGGATGGTTTCGCAGAAAGACTCGCCCTGCATCTCCGGACTCTAACTTTCATCCAAGTCCTCACTAAGAGACTGACAGGACTACTTAAAACTCCTGTCCCATGCCAAAGAGTACTACCCTCCATAAGAGACAAAAAAACAAAAATTCGGACACTTCACTGCCAACCTCCTGGGACGAAAGGCAAAGAATGACTGGGGGATGAGGGGAGTGGGAGGAGTATTTAAGCCTTTAGCTGGGGTGTCTTTGCCTCCTCCTGGTGGCCAGGTTCTTAATTCCCAAAAGTAATGAATGCAGCTGTGGACTCTTTCTATTTAAGAAGAAAATCAAATAACATTAATAATTTTATTGCAAAAAGAAAACAAAATAAATGTGTTTATTTTGCTAATTTAAATTAAAAAAGCACAAAAAAAAAGGGGGGGGGGCAAATATGCCTTTTGCTCAAAAAAGTTTCTTTATTTGATATAAGCTCTTTTAGGATAGATGCTTAGGATCCATACTAAGGCAATATTTAATTGCAAAATTGAATACGATTAGAAAAATATTCAAAAATTAAAATACGATACTGGTTTCTTTCAATGTTATGTTTTAATCCTCTCTCAAGTAGTTTGAAGATAATGCATTTTGATTGGTTAAAATATATTTTAAAAAGATATTTCTTTAAAATATGCTATAGCGTTAAGTAGGCTCCAAAGTACTTTCCTTTTTAAAAGCGCCAGAGACTTGGCAACCTCAGGCAACTTATGTTTTGAGCAAGCCTAGAGGTAGGCTTCTACCAGGCAAGATGTCTCAAAGTGAAGCAAGCCCTATTCTTGAATTATTGAAATTATACTTTTCCCTTTGAACTATTTTGAATAGACTTTGTAGGTTTTTGGCACCTACAATATCTCTTTTTCCATGTGTTCTGTTTATAGTATCTTACTTAAAGGCACGGTAGCACCTGGTTACATAGCCTTATAAACCTGCTTTATACTAGAACACAGTGCCAATCCTTTTGTCCTTTTTTACATTTAGACTTCTCCATTAAAACATTCACACTTAACTTACCCCATACAATAAATATATGCAAAACAAAAACCGGGACAACTGATCAAGTTATAATACCAATTACTAGTTAATAAAAATAAATAAATCAAAGCTCTCTTGGTAACAATGTTTTGTTTTTTTGTCATTCAAGCAGCAACAATGTCCATGCTGGAGCTTCTGATGATCTGTAAACTGATTAATTTCAGTGCAGTCCTAAAGCATATTAGGTGTAACATTGAGGTGGCACATCGAGCTGCATCCGGCTATAAAGGATGCAGTGTACATTTTGGTTAGTTTCTATACCTGAAGCCAATAGGTTTGGAGAACTCTGAACTCTCTTCACGGCTGTTAGTGTGACAGACATTGCAGCACGTTTGCGAGCACATCCACCGCTATCTGGAAGCACACAAGATGATATTGATGCAAGCCAAAAGACAAACAGAGAAGCACATGCAAGACCATAGCATGGGTATACTGTGCAGAAAGGAAATATGCAAAATGTGTGTAAGCAAAAGGAGCCACATTGGTTAGCAAACGTAGCATTGTGTAACACAAAGCACACCAAACCAACGGAGTAATCTGTATGATTATCCATTGCTTTTATGCAAACAAGAGACATCACCACCATAATTTATGCATGATTAAACTTGGAGTGTTTGTATATCGTTATTAAACATTGCAGACTCAGGCCTAGTTTCCATTGACGTGGTAAAGTTTGGAAACTGGTGGTGACATAAAAATTCTCTACAGACTTTAATACATGTTTTTACCACCAGTTTCCAATCGCAATGGAAACTAGGCCTCACATGGTAGCTATGAAAGTGTAGGATGGTAAAATGCAGGAAAGCAATGGGGTCAATTATTATGCTTACTTTAACTGAAAATAAAGCTCAAGGTATATATATATTTAATGCAATGCATTATAGGAATCAACTGTAATTGTATTTGTTGGTAAAAGAATTGTCCTCATTAAGGCAAACAACTCAAAAGTTAAGAAAGCTACAATAACCACTTGTTCTTAGCCATCTTACAGTAACTCTTGTTCCAGGTACCTTGTTTTTAATTTTCTGAACGAATATTATATAATCAGATTATTCAGCCACTCCATTTTACATTTACTGTACTGAGCTTAAATTATCCAAATGCTGCTTCACCTCTATCATAATTTGGTCAGCTAGTATACAGTCTCCATCTGATTTGCCTTCCATTGATTTCTGTATTTACTGCTAAAGTTATTTTTCACCTTAAGTAAGAATCTAATTTATTTCACTACTTAACCAGTTGATCCAATATCAAGATTATATAAGTGAATAGAAGAATGACAGTTGCATTGCTTTATTAGTGCTTCATTTGTAGAAAAAAAAGCATTATAATATGGCAAGGTAAATACACAAGCCCCCGTAATATTACAGCAAAAACATTATAACTGACCAATTGTCTGGCTTTACCTCATGAGAAAGAGAATCTTAGGGATAAAAAATACTTTTTTTCTAGACTAAACCCCCAATTATGTTAAGAGCTGGAGAAAATATACCTTTGCATAGAAACCAAACAAATAGCTAAGTTTTAAAATGTTTTCTTTTGTTGTTTTGTTTTGTTTTTTAACTAGTAAATTTTTATCTCCCAATTTAAAGTGATCAATTTATTCTCTATTTAAAGGGATACTACACCCAATTTTTTTCTTTAATGATTCGGATAGAGCATGCAATTTTAATCAACTTTCTAATTTACTATTGCTATCAATTTTTCTTTGCTCTCTTGCTATCTTCTTTTAAAAAGCAGGAATTTAAAGCTTAGAAATCAGTCCATTTTAGGTTCAGCACCCTGGATAGCGCTTGCTTATTGGTGGTTTCAGTTAGCAAACCAATAAACAAGCATAAACCAGGTTCTCAACCAAAAATGAGCCAGCTTTACAGACCTGCTTTTTAAATAAAGATAACAAGAGGACAAAGAAAAATTGATAATAGGAGTAAATTAGAAAGTTGCTTAAAATTGCATGCTCTATCTGAATCATTAAAGAAAAAATGTGGGATTAGTGTCCCTTTAAGGAGGAAAATGTAATCCCACATCGAGGCACATCTGGGGTTATACAGGAAAAGAATCCTCAACTAAATGCCATAAAGGGATATTAAAATGTCCCTTTATGTCATAGGTGATCAAGGTGAGCAAAGCAGTATCATGACCCACTATGCATCAAATTTAGATGTGAAACTGTTCTGAAAGTTTACTTATCTGTACAAACCTATATACCCATTAGACCTCGAATTTCAATTAAATTAGGAGAATCTCCTATTTCAAACAAGGACACCTATAAGCTTCTAGATATCAAACCTTTGTGGTGAAACCATCCTCATTACATGAAAAACTAACAATTTAACTTTATAAAAAGGAGTCGTCAAGGAAAATAGAAGAGCTCTTATTTTTCAAATGACCATCTAAATATCATATGACTGATGTGTAAATAAAAAAATAATGTGCGAGACAATTTTATGGTTTATGCATATAAAATGGAATGAATATTAAAATTGTAAATATATATGGTACCATCTATTGTAATCATAACAGTTTACTGCTTGTAGCTAAAATTACTAAGCACTGATCAAACACCCTCAGTATATGTAGGTCTAGCAGCATATGGGGCCATTAATTGCTATGTATGCACTGTGCACACAGTTTAGGAACAGGCCCATTATATTGTACCTTCAAGGGACAGTGTTCACCACTTTTCATATAACTGCATGTAGTAGACACTACTATAAAGAAGAATATGTACAAATACTGATGTAAAAATCTAGTATAAAACCTTTTAAAACTTACTTAGAAGCTCACAGTTTAGCACTATTGATGATGTTAGGCTGGGACACCCAGTAAAAAAGGGGTGGGAGTTGAAAAGCAGACACTCCCCCCTCCCCTGCATATGAAGAAACAGATTACACAAGCAATAGCAGCAATAATCTGTAGACCTGGGTTTACATCTGATACTTTGGGGCTTGATTAAGAGTCTGAATCAGCACAATGTTATTAAAAAATAAGCAAACCTTTACTTGTTACAAAAGCACCCCCAGATGGGCTATATAAATGGTTCATCTAAAAAATATTTATGCAAAAAAAATCTAGTGTACAGTGTCCCTTTAACCCTTTGATGACAAAGTGAGCTGCAATTTAGCGCAAAACACTGACTGTCCTATTGTATTTAAAGGCATACTTAATCCATTTTTTTTCTTTAATGATTCAGATACTTTTTAATTTACTCCTATTATCAAATTTTCTTTGTCCTCTTGCTATCTTTATTTAAAAAGCAGGAATGTAAAGCTTAGGAGCCGGGCCCATTTTTGGTTCAGAACCTGGGTTACACTTGCTTATTGTTTGGCTGAATGTAGTCACCAATAAGCAAGTGCTTTTAAGGGTGCTAAACCTAAAATGGGCTGGCTTCTAAGCTTTACATTCCTGCTTTTTAAATAAAGATAGCAAGAGAACAAAGAAAAATTGATAATAGGAGTAAATTAGAAAGTTGCTTAAAATTGCTGTTCTATCTGAATCCTGGGTTTAGTATCCCTTAAAGAGTAGGGACAGGGTAAGGAGAGAAGCTTGGCAAGTACTTATGTATACGAGCCAAGATATTGAAACTAGCATTAGTTTGATTTAAATTCAAGTTGTCTCGTCTTCCCCATAGCAGAACACTAATGATTTTTAAATATGAAAAAAATAAGGGTAGGCAAAATAATAATTAAAAAAGCATACGACAGCATTGCTTAAAAATGACTGAAAACGTCATCCTATTTAGAGGGAATCACTCTTGTCCCATATTTCTCCTCATCTAGGTAACAATATCTAATAAGTTTTAAGAAAAAAGCCCATACCGCTGCCTTACACAAATCTGCAGATGAAATGCCCGCTTCAGTTGCCCAAGAAATATAAACTGCTTATCATCACGATAGAGCTAATGTGTAAATGCCGATATTTATCAAAAAGTCAAACTACTGCTTTTAACAAAATAACTTAAAGGGACAGTAAAGTCAAAATTTAACTGAGATGAGTTAGACAGAGAATACAATTTTAAACAACTTTCCAATTTACATCTATTATCTAATTTGCTTCGTTCTATTGGTTTTCTTAATTGAAAATCACACTTAGGTAGGATCAGGAGCCACAAAGCACTGCTGGGAGCTAGCTGCTGATTGGTGGCTGCTCATTTATGACTACTGTCATTGGCTTACCAGGTGTGTTGGGCTAGCTCCGAGTAGTGCATTGCTGCTCATTCAACAGAGGATACAAAGAGAATGAAACAAATCTGATAATAGAAGTAAAATAGAAGGTTCTTTAAAACTGAATGCTCCATCTGAATCATGAAAGAAAAAAATATGGGCTTCATGTCCCTTTAAAGCTAACATGAAAAATCCATGAACAAAAAAAACCCAACAACAATATAGCAAACCAAAATAAAACAAACATTATTAAAATCTCTGTATGTGGTGCTATAACTTCACATATTTTTTTATAACCTTCAGTAATAAAATTTCCCTCTAGAGTGCTTGAAAACCCCTAGACAGATAGTGTTGTTTAAATAGCACATTATTCCCAGTGGATACATTTCTGTTTCCAATTAAAATGTTAGGCAGAATATACTCAATGTGTTTATTAAAGTCAATTACCCCATGTTTTAAAGGGATATTGAAGTCAGAATTATAATTTGTATAGAGGATGAAATTATTTTTTTCCCCAATTTACTTCTATTATAAAATATACCTCTTTCTCTTAAAGGGACAGTAAATGTAAAAAATAGTGATACATAATTCTGCACTATGTGCAGAATTACGTAACTTTATCCTAGTGACACCTTAAAAAAGCAAGAGAGATTGAGAGATTTATCATTGAACTGAATGTAGATTTACCATTGAACTAAATACAGCTCCTTTTTCTGGGTAAAGCCGGTAGCATGATAAATTTAGTTCTATGCCACGATCAGGCGCGCACGCGTGATTACACTTCTGAGAAGAAGAAAAAAAAAAAATCAGAACGGACGGTAAGTATACCTGGGTGGGGGGGATCTCTCAATCTCTTGTTTTTTAAGGTGTCGCTAGGATAATGTTACAACAAACAGTGCAGAGTTATGTAACATTATTTTTTACGTTTACTGACCCTTTAATTAATATACTTCACTGAAATCTAGCTCCTTGCAAGCATATGAGAAGATTATTTTCTTTTTTTTGTGTAGTTTTACCAGGCACTCCTTGAAGACAATGTGCAACACAGTCTTAAAAACAAAATCAAGGCATGTTTACATATAAAACATTTGCTGTAGAAAAGTGTTCTTTGCACTTCTTTTTTTCTATTGAGAAAAGCACTTTCCTTAATAGAGCTAACAGTCCGTATAGGTTGTGACTCAGAGAACTTCTGCCCATGCTCTAAACACCTTCTGTGTAATCGCCCATACATGTGACCCAATATAGTGACAGCCAAGATAAAAAACACTACCAGAATGCATTGCACCATGGTTGTACAAAATGTAAACCCACCCCCAAAAAAAGCACTAGCTAAATAAAAGGGAAAATAAAGTGAACTTTGTTATTTGTACATCAAAATGTCAATACTTCCATCTTTTGTAGGAATGTTAAAGGATCATTATAGTAAAAAAATTATGTGCTCTAATTTATACTAGTGACCCTGCAATCCTGTGCTTTTTGCCCCCAAAATAGGTTAAACACATAATAGAAGTACCATTTGTGAGCTGCAGAGCACTGCTGATCCCACGCAGATTGGATCAGCAGCACTAGTCACATGACGCAGCTGTGTAACTAGTGCTGCTGACTGTATTAGTGTCAGTTTCCACTTGGGGCATGCAGTGCTTTGCGGGTCCCAAGCAGTACTTCTACACAATGTTTAACCCATTTGTGAGGGTTAAATACATAGAGGTGCAGGGGTTACTATTGTTAAAATTACACGCTCTAACAAAGTAGAGCATGTAATTTTTCTACTACAATAGCACTTTAATTTTTACTTTTTCAGTTCATTCAGTATAATTCATGTAGAGGCTTTCAGATATTTTGCTTGAAAACTTGAGTGAGCAGTAAATGTAAGCTGATTACATAACAGACCTAGGCAACTGTGTAAAGTAATCCCATTACATAAAACATGAAGTATGTTCTACTTAGATAGTATAATAATAAACAGTGTGTACCCGGAGTCATTGTCTTACATACATTTTGAATAGATTACATTAAACAAATAGACATATTGGGGCCGTATATCCCTGTTTTCGCACGGAAACAGGAGTTAAGAAGCAATGGTCTTAAGAGCGCTGCTCCTTAACTCATACGCCGCCTATGAGGCTGAGGACATCAATCCGCCCGATCGCGAACAATCGGGTAGATTGACACCCCTGCTAGCGGACGATTTACAGAAAACACTTGCAGTTAGTGATCCCACGAAATAATCTAGTGAAGGATCGCTAGCCTACTTATACACATAAGTTACCCTTTGACCCATCTCTGAGCGAAGCACTTAGCATTTTATCTAACTAAAGTCCTCTTAAAACCCAGAGCTAATTCCTGGTGGCATAAATGATCCCTCCTCTTGTTCAAAAGATCTAAGAAATACACATTTTGGGGTTATGGAATAGCTAGGGGAATCTAAATAGTCAAATTTCCATAGAATTACATCAGGAATGTACAAACATTTTTTACAAATAGCTACAATTATTTTTGGTGTACAGTTATACACCACCATAACCACTTACACACAAAGTCACTTTATTCATCTACTTGTACTAATAAAAGCACTGACAATTTCTAAACAGACTGTAGTTACACCTTTAAGTACCAGTACAAGCCAGAACTGATTACATGTGCTAGCAAATAAATGACTATCTTATAGCACTAACAGAGTGATAAATCAGAAGTCATTTCACACACTAAAAGATGACAAACTCAGTTCATATATTGTGGTGAAAAAGCTTGCAATGTGTTACTTGATGACAGAGATGCTATAAGAATTGCATATATAATATTGGCAAATACCATTAGACTTAGGGCTAGATTTATCAACGCTGAGGCGTACAGGGGCGCGTATACGCGCCCCTGTACGCCTCAGCTCGCCTGTGGCGGGGCGAAATTACCCGCAGGTAATTAACATTGCACACGAGCGCAAATTTTGCGCTCGCGTGCAATCCCGCCCCCTGCCCGCGCACAGCCAATCACGCGCGGGCAGGAGCTGTCAATCTCCTCGGTCGGACTCGACCGAGGAGATTTAATTTCGCCACAATAGAGGTGGCGAAGATGTTAGGGAAGCAGCGGTATGGTGACTGCTGCTTGATAAATCGCGGCGAGCAAGTTCTCACAAGAACTTGCTGCCGCAGGGGATTGATAAATCTAGCCCTTAGTGCTTCCAGAGCCAACATAGTACAGAGTTATTACAGACAGTCCATCAGATATGTAGACAACAAGGCTTACAACTTACTTCATTACACTGTGCTAATGTTAGTGTGCCCGATATTGAAATTTTGCTACTGTGTTAAACTTGCACTCATATTACAAAGTAAAAGTAAACGTGACTACATGAGCGCAAATTAAAATTTGCGCTTGTCGGTTTAGCGCAACTGAAGTTCTAGGGTAAAGAGTTAGGTCTAAATTAAAAATTGTACCAAGCACAACATAAATACATTATAACAAAGTGTCCACTCGTATAATTTTTTAAAATATTTTTGTGAATAATTATTATCAGATAATGTATATAAGGGTTAAAAGGTATATGGTATATGACAAGGTATTTGAATGGAAAGGGCTTTAATGTATATATACACATGTCTAAACATGTGTATATATACATATGTATTTATGTTTATACATATTAACACATATTTACATATGTATATATACTTTGGAGCCCTTTCCACTCAAATATCTGAAAACTAGAAAAATGATTTTAAATACGTAGACAACAAAGCTTACAACTTACTCCTTTACACTGTGAGATGTTATTTTGTAAGCTCAAGCTTTGTAAACATTTAGATTGTGGAGTGGAAGTGGAGCTCAATGGATAACACATAATGTGTTACTTTTTGTATGACATTCCTTAAAGAATAATGAACAATTTAGCACTTTTTAAGACCAGAAGTAAAGCATTATTATTAATAATATAGCACAGAACTACATGAAGAGCGCCACTACTTGTGCATATATATATATATATATATATATATATATATATATATATATATATATATATATATATACACACATACACACACACACAATCACACAATCACATACACACACACACACACACATACATACAGTACATACTATACATACACACACAAAATCACTGGAACACTAATTGGGGAAAAATACATTTATGGCAGCAACTAGAACCAAACAGATACTAATATTATTTAATAATATTTATGCATTATGTAATAAGTGTGTTTACCTAGATGTATCTTACCTGTATTCATTTTGCATCCACAGATTTAAAATTAAAGTTTCTTCAGCTTACCTGAAAAACACAAAATAAATAAACAAGGTTAGCAAATACTAATTTGTGCACTCAAATCATATGAAACATCTAGAATTATTTGTTCAAACCATAATGTTAAAAAGTAATTTTGAAGCAGAAAAACAACCTGTCTGCATTACTTGTAGAGCATGCAAGCCCTTTAGTCTGGATAATACCAGCTAATTTCCAAGTAACTAATTTGATAAGTATCTTTATAATATCTTGAAAGATAGGGTCAGTTAGGGACTTGCTGCAACATCATAACTCGAAATTTGTGCAATTCGAACTCTTCAAGTTCTATGTAACTCTTCATTAAAATTAATAGACTTGCATCAGTCTCATAAACTCTCACCCCTCTGTGTGTGAAATGAGAAGGGTACCAGTAACATGAAAATGCTTTAAAACCCTGCAGAACACACTAATTCAATTGGGAAAGAAAACACCTTCAATAAAAAAAAGTCCAATGCAAAAGTAAACTTGAAAAAATGAGACACAACCACAAGGCAAGATACTTCTCAGGGGCAATAGTCTCTTTATGAATTCAGTACACTTGACGTTAGGTGAAATAAATCCTGATCATGACCGACAGACCACCCATGGTCTGCCCCATGTTCATATCTGTGAGGTCGCTGAGACAACTTCTTATCTGTCCAGAGACTACTTCTCTATAACAAAAAAAGACACTGTGAAATCTGATCCTGACTTCACAGTACAGTCCAGCCCCGAAATACCAGGCAATCCCTCTCTGAACGAGAGAAACACCTCACGGCCTATTGTCAGTGAGGTGCAGCCATATCCCTCTAGGCACACTGAGCAACGGGTCAACGTCTGGATTCCCTCATCACACTTAGGGAGACTTCCCTGACGAGGCCCACAATAGGCCGAAACGTACATCTAGGATTTTGCTGTTTCTCTTGTTCAGAGAGGGATTGCCTGGTATTTCAGGGCTGGACTGTACTGTGAAGTCAGGATCAGACTGATATGCTTCAGGAAAGTTCTTCTCTGTGAAAGGCACATATTGAGCAAAAAGAGGCTGCTTCTTGGGTAGTAACTAGCCATAGAACAAGCTATTATCCTATTGTTCGTTCCCAGGTTGAGCGCTTCTCTCTTTTTAATTATACAAAATGATTTTATACCTACAATGATTTTAATTTACAGTGTTTCATGCGTGTTTCCCAAAACCTGGTGGTAATAGGCTCTTACCCATGTGTAAGATTTCAAGACTTTAATGGCAATGTGAGCCACAAACACAATTATAAAACAAAAGGTGAAGCAATGTCCAGTGAATTTCTAACATGATATCAAATTCTTAACAAGGTTCCTAAGCAACCAATGAGTGTATCAGAATCCAGATCTCAACATTTTTGGGGGCCTTTTTTGAGCATGATATTGCACTGTAACTGTCTCTATTTCATACCCAGAACCCAACATAGCTACAAAAACAACTAATCAAGCCAAAATTTGCCTTTATAAAATTGTTCTGAGGGACTTCACTGTACTGACGAGACCTCTTACATCATCTCACCAAAGAAGAGAGCTTTAGATCACTGGCCTTTCAGAGAGATATCAATTTACAGCTTTATCTACCTAAATGGCAAATGCATAAGTACATAAAGGTTTACACTACTACATAAAATGCTTCTGTTCTTCATATCAAATGTAGCCTGAGATAAAAATAGAATATAAAAAAAAAAAAAACTAAAATTATTTATTGTACTTTATTGCACAAGAAACCATTATTTATTTATTTATAACTGAAAACTTGGCGCATGAGCCAGAAAAAATATATATATCAAAAGGGCATGGGACCAGGCTTGAAGGCAGCTCTAATAAGGAATTGACTAGACAGGGAATTATAAATGGGTTTGCAGAACTTTTCAGGGACGGCTAAGTTATCTGTTCCCTTAAGCAGATTTTGTTAGTATACCTAAAGCTTTTATTTTGTATTTTATGATTACTTTTGACAAGTTCTACAGTTATTTTGTGTATAGTTTAGATAATATAATTATAATTTAGAGTGTTTTTTATTTTTGATCTGTTGCCTCCTTGTAGTCTCTGGCATGTTACCATTTTTGTAAAAAATCTAAAAGAACTTCAAGGGACATTCTAATAGAATAACAAAAAACTCTATTTCATTCATTTTAACACTAGTGTCCCGCAACTGATGTTTTTATTTGATAACTCAGGAAACTATTGCTGCTATGCTCCCAACTGTCACAGATACTGGTGGATTGTCACAATGTGGGACCTCTGCCTGTTGTCCCTGTCACCAGCAGCTTCTACCATTAGGGCAAAGGTCCTTGGTTTCCAGGGACTGGCCATGCCCTTCCGTAAAGCATGTAGTCGCACACCCTGTCTCCCTCACCTCCCTGCCCATGAAAACCTAAGTGAACAGAAGCCATAACAAAAACAAGTCAGTGTGGTAGCAGAGAGAGGAACCTCACACAAAAGAAAACAGAATTTATGTTTACCTGATAAATTACTTTCTCCAACGGTGTGTCCGGTCCACGGCGTCATCCTTACTTGTGGGATATTCTCTTCCCCAACAGGAAATGGCAAAGAGCCCAGCAAAGCTGGTCACATGATCCCTCCTAGGCTCCGCCTACCCCAGTCATTCGACCGACGTTAAGGAGGAATATTTGCATAGGAGAAACCATATGGTACCGTGGTGACTGTAGTTAAAGAAAATAAATCATCAGACCTGATTAAAAAAACCAGGGCGGGCCGTGGACCGGACACACCGTTGGAGAAAGTAATTTATCAGGTAAACATAAATTCTGTTTTCTCCAACATAGGTGTGTCCGGTCCACGGCGTCATCCTTACTTGTGGGAACCAATACCAAAGCTTTAGGACACGGATGAAGGGAGGGAGCAAATCAGGTCACCTAAATGGAAGGCACCACGGCTTGCAAAACCTTTCTCCCAAAAATAGCCTCAGAAGAAGCAAAAGTATCAAACTTGTAAAATTTGGTAAAAGTGTGCAGTGAAGACCAAGTCGCTGCCCTACATATCTGATCAACAGAAGCCTCGTTCTTGAAGGCCCATGTGGAAGCCACAGCCCTAGTGGAATGAGCTGTGATTCTTTCGGGAGGCTGCCGTCCGGCAGTCTCGTAAGCCAATCTGATGATGCTTTTAATCCAAAAAGAGAGAGAGGTAGAAGTTGCTTTTTGACCTCTCCTTTTACCGGAATAAACAACAAACAAGGAAGATGTTTGTCTAAAATCCTTTGTAGCATCTAAATAGAATTTTAGAGCGCGAACAACATCCAAATTGTGCAACAAACGTTCCTTCTTTGAAACTGGTTTCGGACACAGAGAAGGTACGATAATCTCCTGGTTAATGTTTTTGTTAGAAACAACTTTTGGAAGAAAACCAGGTTTAGTACGTAAAACCACCTTATCTGCATGGAACACCAGATAAGGAGGAGAACACTGCAGAGCAGATAATTCTGAAACTCTTCTAGCAGAAGAAATTGCAACTAAAAACAAAACTTTCCAAGATAATAACTTAATATCAACGGAATGCAAGGGTTCAAACGGAACCCCCTGAAGAACTGAAAGAACTAAATTGAGACTCCAAGGAGGAGTCAAAGGTTTGTAAACAGGCTTAATTCTAACCAGAGCCTGAACAAAGGCTTGAACATCTGGCACAGCGGCCAGCTTTTTGTGAAGTAACACAGACAAGGCAGAAATCTGTCCCTTCAGGGAACTTGCAGATAATCCTTTTTCCAATCCTTCTTGAAGGAAGGATAGAATCCTAGGAATCTTAACCTTGTCCCAAGGGAATCCTTTAGATTCACACCAACAGATATATTTTTTCCAAATTTTGTGGTAAATCTTTCTAGTTACAGGCTTTCTGGCCTGAACAAGAGTATCGATAACAGAATCTGAGAACCCTCGCTTCGATAAGATCAAGCGTTCAATCTCCAAGCAGTCAGCTGGAGTGAAACCAGATTCGGATGTTCGAACGGACCCTGAACAAGAAGGTCTCGTCTCAAAGGTAGCTTCCAAGGTGGAGCCGATGACATATTCACCAGATCTGCATACCAAGTCCTGCGTGGCCACGCAGGAGCTATCAAGATCACCGACGCCCTCTCCTGATTGATCCTGGCTACCAGCCTGGGGATGAGAGGAAACGGCGGGAACACATAAATTGCGAAAAAACATGAAGGAATTGTTCAAAATTCACCAAATTTTCACCACAGTGTCTTAAAGCCTTAAAAGTATTGCACACCAAATTTGGAAGCTTTAACCCTTAAAATAACGGAACCGGAGCCGTTTTGAACTTTAACCCCTTTACAGTCCCTGGTATCTGCTTTGCTGAGACCCAACCAAGCCCCAAGGGGAATACGATACCAAATGACGCCTTCAGAAAGTCTTTTCTAAGTATCAGAGCTCCTCTCACATGCGACTGCATGCCATGCCTCTCAAAAACAAGTGCGCAACACCGGCGCGAAAATGAGGCTCTGCCTATGCTTTGGGAAAGCCCCTAAAGAATAAGGTGTCTAAAACAGTGCCTGCCGATATGATTATATCAAAATACCCAGATAAAATGATTCCTCAAGGCTAAATATGTGTTAATAATGAATCGATTTAGCCCAGAAAAAGTCTACAGTCTTAATAAGCCCTTTTTGAAGCCCTTATTTACGATCGTAATAAACATGGCTTACCGGATCCCATAGGGAAAATGACAGCTTCCAGCATTACATCGTCTTGTTAGAATGTGTCATACCTCAAGCAGCAAGAGACTGCTCACTGTTCCCCCAACTGAAGTTAATTGCTCTCAACAGTCCTGTGTGGAACAGCCATGGATTTTAGTGACGGTTGCTAAAATCATTTTCCTCATACAAACAGAAATCTTCATCTCTTTTCTGTTTCTGAGTAAATAGTACATACCAGCACTATTTCAAAATAACAAACTCTTGATTGAATAATAAAAACTACAGTTAAACACTAAAAAACTCTAAGCCATCTCCGTGGAGATGTTGCCTGTACAACGGCAAAGAGAATGACTGGGGTAGGCGGAGCCTAGGAGGGATCATGTGACCAGCTTTGCTGGGCTCTTTGCCATTTCCTGTTGGGGAAGAGAATATCCCACAAGTAAGGATGACGCCGTGGACCGGACACACCTATGTTGGAGAAATATACTATTCAGTAATGAAATTGTTGCAGGCCGCACAGTTTGGGCCTCGAGTTATGTTGGCTGCAATTTAATATTTTCCTTTGCTGCAGATCTGATTTACACATATTAGAGATTTCTGTTGTGTAACAACAATAATATAAAGTTCTTGAAACAACGTGCTGTTTGTGTCATTCATGGAAAAAAAACTTGACTCAACATAGCAACTTCAAATCTGCATGTTTCAAATATATTTGTACTCACAGCTACAAGTTGTGACTGAAACATGCATTGGCACCTCATGTAACTATAAATGTGAATGGCAGGAACACCCACTAACCAAATTTTGAAAAAATGTAGTTGAAGAGATGCTCAATTAATTTCAAAGATGATCTCGCTCTGAAAAATGGCTCCTCTGCAACCTCACAACCATCTGTCTAGGCCACTATGTACTTCCCAGGTTGGGCAACACTGAATTACATCAGCTTTGATAATTTAATTTCCTTGTTTCATGTCAAGGCCATTATTGTGGCATTTGGCAACGTGGGCTTACAAAATAGATTATGAGCTGCAGTATTTTATATTATAAAATTATTAAATTATATTATAGCGCTTCTCTCAACTCATTCCTTTTTTTTTTTTATAAAACTTTCAGTTTATAAAGAAACCAACTTGTCAGAAGACAAATCTAACATTAACCAGTAAAATATTAGTCCTACCTTTTAAAACAAATTTATATGCTGTTCACATTTTTAATTATCTAAAACTACAATCCAATCTTTTTGTTAGGTTTTGATAAACTTTCTCCAATTTTAAAATCAGCCGTGGAAGCCACTAAAGATTATTTTAAAAGACATGGCATTCCTGGAGTTCTTGCTAGCTGCTAGAGGAGACGGCACTTGCGCTATTCTTTGTCACAATGTAACTTAACCAGCAGAGGTGCCCATGAAAAGAGCTTTTGGAACTTCACAGTGTTTCAATTCAGTACAAACTGTCAAGATGATTTCTTCAATGTGTGAGGGTGGGTGATTTGGTTTACCAAGTAAAGCACACTTTCCAGTAATCTAGATAATGCAAAGTATTTTATATATATTTTATCTTTTCATGTGACAGCACTGAAGAAATTACACTTTGCTACAATGTAAAGTAGTGAGTGTACAGCCTGTATGTATAAAACAGTGTAAATTTGCTGTCCCCTCAAAATAACTCAACACAGAGCCATTAATGTCTAAATCGTTGGCAACAAAAGTGAATACATCCCTAAGTGGAAATGTTCAAATTGGGCCCAATTAGCCATTTTTCCTCCCCGCTGTCATGTGATTTGTTAGTGTTACAAGGTCTCAGGTGTGAATGGGGAGCAGGTGTGTTAAATTTGGTGTTATCGCTCTCACACTAGTCACTGGAAGTTCAACATGGCACCTCATGGCAAAGAACTCTCTGAGAATCTGAAAAAAATAATTGTTGCTCTACATAAAGATGGCCTAGGCTATAAGAAGATTGCGAAGACCCTGAA